>NC_045441.1:69792527-69882511 GCF_002776525.5 Piliocolobus tephrosceles | reverse complement strand
AGTCTGATGGGCTTCCCTTTGTGGGTAACCCGACCTTTCTCTCTGGCTGCCCTTAAGATTTTTTCCTTCATTTCAACTTTGGCGAATCTGGCAATTATGTGTCTTGGAGTTGGTCTTCTTGAGGAATATCTTTATGGTGTTCTCTGTATTTCCTGAATTTGAATGTTGGCCTCCCCTACTAGGTTGGGGAAGTTCTCCTGGATGATATCTTGAAGAGTGTTTTCCAACTTGCTTCCATTTTCCCCCTCACTTTCAGGCACTCCAATCAGACCTAGATTTGGTCTTTTTACATAATCCCATACTTCTTGCAGGCTTTGTTCGTTTCTTTTTCTTCGTTTTTCTTTAGATTTCTCTTCTCACTTCATTTCATTCATTTGATCCTCAATCGCTGATACTCTTTTTTCCAGTTGATCAAGTTGGTTACTGAAGCTTGTGCATTTGTCACGTATTTCTCGTGTCATGGTTTTCATCTCTGTCAGTTCGTTTATTGCCTTCTCTGCATTAGTTATTCTAGTTATCAATTCTTCCACTCTTTTTTCAAGATTTTTAGTTTCTTTGCGCTGGGTACGTAATTCCTCCTTTAGCTCTGAGACATTTGATGGACTGAAGCCTTCTTCTCTCATCTCGTCAAAGTCATTCTCTGACCAGCTTTGATCTGTTGCTGGTGATGAGCTGCGCTCCTTTGCAGGGGGAGATGTGCTCTTACTTTTTGAATTTACAGATTTTCTGCCCTGCTTTTTCCCCATCTTTGTGGTTTTATCTGCCTCTGGTCTTTGATGATGGTGACGTACTGATGGGGTTTTGGTAAAGGTGTTCTTCCTGTTTGTTAGTTTTCCTTCTAATAGTCAGGGCCCTCAGCTCTAGGTCTGTTGGAGATTGCTTGAGGTCCACTCCAGACCCTGTTTGCCTGGGTATCAGCAGCAGAGGTTGCAGAAGATAGAATATTGCTGAACAGCGAGTGTACCTGTCTGATTCTTGCTTTGGAAGCTTCCTCTCAGGGGTGTACTCCACCCTGTGAGGTGTGGGGTGTCAGACTGCCCCTAGGGGGGTGTCTCCCAGTTAGGCTACTCAGGGGTCAGGGACCCACTTGAGAAGGCAGTCTGTCCGTTCTCAGATCTCGACCTCCCTGTTGGGAGATCCACTGCTCTCTTCAAAGCTGTCAGACAGAGTTGTTCGGGTCTGCATAGGCCTCTGCTGCTTCCCCTGTTGTTTTTTAGCTGTGCCCTGTCCCCAGAGGTGGAGTCTACAGAGACAGGCAGGCTTCCTTGAGCTGCTGTGAACTCCACCCAGTTCGAGCTTCCCAGTGGCTTTGTTTACTTACTTAAGCCTCAGCAATGGCAGGCGCCCCTCCCCCAGCCTCGCTGCTGCCTTGTGGTTAGATCGCAGACTGCTGTGCTAGCAATGAGGGAGGCTCCAGTGGCCGTGGGACCCTCCCAGCCATGTGTGGGTATAGTCTCCTGGTGTGCCCGTTTGCTTAAAGCGCAGTATTGGGGTGGGAATTACCCGATTTTCCAGGTGTTGTGTGTCTCAGTTTGCCTGGCTAGGAAAAGGGATTCCCTTCCCCCTTGCGTTTCCCAGGTGAGGCAATGCCTCGCCCTGCTTCAGCTCTCCTGGTCGGGCTGCAGCAGCTGACCAGCGCCAGTTGTCCGGCACTCCCCAGTGAGATGACCCCAGTACCTCAGTTGAAAATGCAGAAATCACCGGTCTTCTGTGTCGCTCCCGTGGGGAGTTGGAGACTGGAGCTGTTTCTATTCGGCCATCTTCCTTTCCCCCGTGTTTTGTATTTTGATCTACCCCTCTTAAAACCTTATTTTATTACTTACTAAAATTGATACTATTGAATTTTTGAGATAAAAAATAGTGTTGTTTTGATTAGGTGTATTAGTTTGTTTTCATGCTGCTAGTAAAGACTTACCCAAGACTGGGTAATTATAAAGAAAAAGAGGTTTAAGGCACTCATGGTTCCACATAGCTGGTGAGGCCTCACAATCATGACTGAAGGCAAAGTAGGAGTAAAGGGACGTCTTACACAGTGGCAGGCAAGAAAGCATTTACAGGGGAATTGCCTTGCCTTTTCTCTCTCTCTCTCTCTCTCTCTTTCTTTTTCTTTCTTTCTTTTTTTTGAGACAGTCTCGCTCTGTCTCCCAGGCTGGAGTGCAGTGGCACAATCTTGGCTGACTGCAAGCTCCGCCTCCCGGGTTCACGCCATTCTCCTGCCTCAGCCTCCTGAGTAGTTGGGACTACAGGTGCCCATCGCCACACCTGGCTAGTTTTTTGTATTTTCAGTAGAGATGGGGTTTCACCGTATTAGCCAGGATAGTCTCCATCTCCTGACCTTGTGATCCACCTGTCTCGGCCTCCAAAAGTGCTGGGATTACAGGCGTGAGCCACCATGCCTGGCTGGGAATTGCCCTTTTATAAAACCATCAGATCTTGTGAGACTTACTCACTGTCACCAGAACAGCACGGGGAAAACCTATCCACATAATTCAATTATCTCCTACCGGGTCCCTCCCGTGACATGTGGGGATTATTACAATTCAAGGTGAGATTTGGGTGAGGAATAGCACCAAACCATATCACGAGGCAAATTTGAGTTTTTCTTTACATTTTAAGTTTCTAGTCCAATGTTGTAGGGCAGCAGTGGTAGTGGGAATACTTGCCTTTTCCATGATGTTAGTAGAAATGTTTCTAATGTTTCATGTATAGTATGTATGATATCTTCTCTGGGATTCTGATTGATACTTTTTATCAAGTAAAGGAAGATTTTTTTTTTCTAAGATTACCAGAGAGGAATTTTATTAAAATTTGAATTGGATTATATAATTCAATATATATTGGATTATATAATTTTGAGACAGTTGTTGAGTCATAGAGTAATTATTTCGATTTTCTTTTTAAATCAAGAATTATTTATTTAAAAAATTTTCAAGTGTTTAAATTTTTGTGATTATTTTATTGTTTTGTGTTTATTTTTGCTGCTCTGTACTACAGCATTTGGCCTGTATGGTTTCTACTTTTTGATTTTGTTAACATAACTATGTGGTCAATATTTGTCAGTGTGAGCTTTTTGTTTGAAAGGAATAGGTATCCTCTGTTAGGTACAGGATTCTTTATATATATATATATATATATATGTTGATTAGATTAAGACTTAAATGCATTATTCAAATCTATTATACCCTTATTTAGTGTCTGCTTAACCTCTTGATTAGAGGTAGTTTCCCACTGTGTTTGTATATTTTATATTTTTCTCCATGTTTCTATTAAATTTTAATTTTATATTTTGAAGCCCATTACCAGGTTTATAAAATGCTTCTTAGTAAAAGCATATGTTTTGCCAGTGTGAAACACTTCTCTTCATGTATGTAATGAGTTTTATTTTAAATTATTCTTTGTTTGGTGTTAATATTGCTGTATTTATTTTTATGAGAGAATTGACATTTTGAAATGGTAAGACGTCTTATTTAACAATGAGCTATGCCTTTCCCTTTTTTCAAATTTTGCCTTGTGTTATTTAAAATAATTGTATAATTTTAAAATTTATGTATGGACCCATATATTACTTACTGATTTTTATTAAATGTTTATTAAATATTACTTGATACAGACTTTTATCATTTAGAAACTACTGTTTCCAAAACTAAATATTTCTCCACATTTTCATTTCTAGTTGCTATTGCTAGACTTGGGAAAGACTGATTTTTGTTTATGTGTCTAAAATCCAACCAATTTATCAGATTATCTTAATTCATTAAGTATTTTTATTTTTTAACTAAAGTGTCTCTGGATTTCTAGGTATAAAATCATATAATAAAATGCAAGAGATAGCTTTATAAAATTCTGTGTTTATGAGAATTAATTTTCATGTCATTGATTTTTTAGAACCTTACAGAAAATGAATAATTATAAGACATTTTTATCCAATTCCTAATTTTAATTGATTTTAGTATTCTATCATTTATAATTTAGTAAATAGTTTTAATTATATTTCAACTTTTCTTTCTATTCCTTTTATTACGAGTGATTGTTTACTTTTTTAAACTAATGTTGAAATAAATTTTATTAACAGACTTACTGATTTTAAAATGTCCCTTGCATTTCTGGAATAACTTGGTCTTAATGTATTGTTTTTGTGCTATGTAGCTAGGTTCTTTTTGCTAATATTTTATTTACAATGTTTATTTCTACATCATGAGTTTATATTAAAATGTTTATTTCTATATCTAAAAAGTTCATAAGTATCTTTTTAATATATTTTTTACTTAATAATTCTTTTACTATATTTAACAACTTTTGGTTGTTAAAGTACCTGAGTTCATAAAATAAATTTGGAAGTTTTTTTTTTAATTTATTTATACTTTAAGTTCTGGGTTACATGTGCAGAACGTGCAGGTTTGTTACATAGGTATACATGTGCCATGGTGGTTTGCTGCACCCATCAACCTGTCATCTACATTAGGTATTTCTCCGAATGCTATCCCTCCTCTAGCCCCCCAGCCCCCAATGGCCCTGGTGTGTGATGTTCCCCTCTGTGTGTCCTTGTGTTCTCGTTCAACTCCCACCTGTGAGTGAGAACATGGGTTGTTTGGTTTTCTGTTCTTGTGTTAGTTTGCTGAGAATGATGATTTCCAGCTTCGTCCATGTCCCTACAAAGGACATGAACTCATCCTTTTTTATGGCTGTATAGTATTCCATGGTGTGTATGTTCCACATTTTCTTTATCCAGTCTATCATTGATGGGCATTTGAGTTGGTTCCAAGTCTTTGCTATTGTGAAGAGTGCCGCAGTCAACATACATGTGCATGTGTCTTTATAATAGAATTAATGATTTATAATCCTTTGGGTATATAGCCAGTAATGGGATTACTTGGTCAAATAGTATTTCTGATTTTGTGAGGAATCGCCACACTGTCTTCTACAATGGTTGAACTAATTTACACTCCCACCGACAGTGTAAAAGCGTTCCTGTTTCTCCACATCCTCTCCAGCGTCTGTTGTTTCCTGACTTTTTAATGATCACCATTCTAACTGGTGTGAGATGGTATCTCGTTGTGGTTTTGATTTGCATTTCTTTTTTTTTCTTTCTTTTTTTTTTTTGAGACGGGGTCTCGCTCTGTCCCCCAGGCTGGAGTACAGTGGCCAGATCTCAGCTCACTGTAAGCTCCGCCTCCTGAGTTCATGCCATTCTCCTGCCTCAGCCTCCCGAGTAGCTGGGACTACAGGCACCCGCCGCCTCGCCCGGCTATTTTTTTTTTTTTTTTTTTTTTGTATTTTTCAGTAGAGATGGGGTTTCACCGTGTTAGCCAGGATGGTCTTGATCTCCTGACCTTGTGATCCACCCATCTCAGCCTCCCAAAGTGCCGGGATTACAGGCTTGAGTCACCGCACCTGGCCTGCATTTCTTTAATGACCAGTGATGATGAGTTTTTTTTTCATATGTTTGTTGGCTGCATAAATGTCTTCTTTTGAGAAGTGTCTGTTCATATCCTTTGCCCACTTTTTGATGGGGTTGTTTTTTTCTTGTAAATTTAAGTTCTTTGTATATTCTGGATATTAAAAAAAATCTTTTTCCATGGTCTAGAGCTAAAACAATTTTTTTTTTAAATTTAGTAAACCTAAGAATCAACATATAGAAAGTTAAAAGATGTTTACTGAGAACTTCATTATAACTAAAACAGAATTCTACCATTCACATTTTACCATAACTGCTTTGTCAGATATCAATCTATACCTCTCTTCACCC
Source organism: Piliocolobus tephrosceles (assembly GCF_002776525.5). NCBI lineage: Eukaryota > Metazoa > Chordata > Mammalia > Primates > Cercopithecidae > Piliocolobus > Piliocolobus tephrosceles. Next base: position 69,876,765 of record NC_045441.1, on the reverse strand, counting down.
ACCAATCTTTGTTGTCACTTGATGTATTTAAAATGAATTTCAATTTCTTGTCACTTTCCCTCCTAAATATTTTATTATACTTTTCATTAACTACAGTTCAATATTTGTTTATGGTTTTATCCTTTTATTCTCTCATTTTTTCCTCTCCCATTGCCTCCTCTATCAACTTCCAAAGTCTGAGAATTTAGTTTAGTAAACAACTATTTTTGCTCCTGATAATTATTAGGATTTACCTTGAAATGTATAACTCATGTTTCATAAAACACTTTCCTCTTCAGTCTTTATATTTTTAGATCTTTCTCTCTCTTTCTCTCACACACACTGCAAATGTCATTGTTTTCCATGCTTTAATTTTCTTTCTTTTTTTTTTTTTAAAAAAATATTTATTTCTCATTTTGGTCCATGTGTTGTTTGGTAAGAGTTTTCTTCTTGAGTGTTTCTTCAGATGTGGAAGATATAATCTCTGCATTTTTGCATGTTTTCAAATCTTCCTTTTTTTCTGGAAGGTGAATGATATTCTGGTAGAGTTAAATTTTTGGATAGGAGTCCTTTTCTCTTAGAGTTTATAGATGTTTTTCTACTCTCTTCTAGCTTTCTGGTGTGAATTAGAAGTTATTGCAGTCTTAAGATTGTAAGATTTGTCTTTATCCTCTGATATTAGAAATTTTTGAAATTTACCTAGTTCACTTTTTTTTTTTTTTTTGAGACGGAGTCTCGCTCTGTCACCCAGGCTGTAGTGCAGTGGCTGGATCTCAGCTCACTGCAAGCTCTGCCTCTTGGGTTTATGCCATTCTCCTACCTCAGCCTCCAGAGTAGCTGGGACTACAGCCGCCCGCCACCACGCCCGGCTAGTTTTTTTGTATTTTTTAGTAGAGACGGGGTTTCACCGTGTTACCCAGGATGCTCTCGATCTCCTGACCTCGTGATCCACCCGTCTTGGCCTCCCAAAGTGCTGGGATTACAGGCTTGAGCCACCGCTCCCAGCCTCACATATTTTTTATTAATCTCACTGGTAATTGTTGCAGTTTATCCATCTGTAGGCTTTTACCATCATTGGGAAATGTCTTCTATTATTTGTTTAATTAGTGCCTCTCTTCTATCTGTTTCCATGTCCACAGTGCTTAGGGTTTTACTCTACTTGATTCACAGTGGAACTTGCAGATTGGCTGTAAAGAGACAAGAGGCCAGAGCCTTTTTTTTTTAAATTATATTTTAAATTCTGGGGTGCATGTGCAGAGCGTGCAGATTTGTTACATAGGTATACATATGCCATGGTGGTGGTTTGCTGCACCCATTAACTCATCATCTACATTAGGTATTTCTCCTAATGCTATGCCACCCCAGCCTCCCAGCCCCCAAGGCCCCAGTGTGTGATGTCCCCCTCCCCCACCATGTATACAAGTGTTCTCATTGTTCAACTCCCATTTATGAGTGAGAACATGCAGTGTTTGGTTTTCTGTTCTTGTGTTAGTTTCCTGAGAATGATGGTTTCCAGCTTCATTCATGTCCCTGCAAAGAACATGAACTCATACATTTTATGGTTGCATAGTATTCCATGATGTATATGTGCCACATTTTCTTTATCCAGTCTATCATTGATGGGCATTTGGGTTGGTTCTAAGTCTTTGCTATTGTGAAGAGTGCCACAATAAACATACATGTGCATGTGTCTTTATAGTAGAATGATTTATAATCCTTTGGGTATATACCCAGTAATGAGATTGCTGGGACGAATGGTATTTCTGGTTCTAGATCCTTGAGGAATCACCACACTGTCTTTTTACACTAATTTACACTCCCACCAACAGTGCAGAAGCTTTCCTATTTCTCCACATCCTCTCCAGCATCTGTTATTCCTGACTTTTTAATGATCACCATTCTAACTGGTGTGAGATGGTATGTCATTGTGGTTTGATTTGCATTTCTGTAATGACTAGTGATGATGGTCTTCTTTTCATGTTTGTTGGCTGCATAAATGTCTTCTTGTGAGAAGTGTCTGTTCCTATCCTTCACCCACTTTTTGATGGGGTTGTTGGTTTTTTTCTTGTAAATTTGTTTAAGTTCTTTGTAGATTCTTTGTCAGATGAATAGATTGCAAAGATCGTCTCCCATTCTATAGGTTGCCTGTTTACTCTGATGATAGTTTCTTTTGCTGTGCAGAAGCTGGTTAGTTTAATTAGATCCCATTTGTCAATTTTGGCTTTTGTTGCTGTTGCTTTTGATATTTTAGTCATGAAATCTTTGCCCATGCCTATGTCCTGAATGGTATTGCCTAGGTTTTCTTCTAGGGTTTTTATGGTTTTAGGTCTGACATTTTTCAGCCTTTAATCCATCTTGAGTTAATTTTTGTATAAGGTGCAGTTTCAGTTTTCTGCATATGGCTAGCCAGTTTTCCCAGCACCATTTATTAAATAGGGAGTCCTTTCCCCATTGGTTGTTTTTGTCAGGTTTGTCAAAGATCAGATGGTTGTAGATGTGTGGTGTTATTTCTGAGGCATCTATTGTGTTCCATTGGTCTATATGTCTGTTTTGGTACCAGTACCAGATGAAACTTAAACTAGTTTTTTTCTATTTCTGTGAAGAAAGTCAATGGTAGCTTGATGGGGATAGCATTGAATCAGTAAATTACTTTGGGCAGTATGGCCATTTTCATGATATTGATTCTTCCTATTCATGAGTATGGAAATAATCAACCACCACAAATCAAGGCTTTTTTCTCCTTCCCTCCCTCTTTCTCTAGTCCCTTCCCTTCCCCCTCCTCCTTTCCCCCTCCTCCCTTCCCCCTCCTCCCTTCCCATATCGTCTTCCCTCCCCCTCCCTTCGCCTCCCCCCTTCCCTCCCCTTCCCCCTCCCCTTCCCTCCCCTCCCTCCTCCCTTTCCCTCCCTTCCTCTCTCCCTTCCCCTCCCCCTTCCCCTCCCCTTCCCCTCCCCTTCCCCTCTGTCACTCCCTTTCCTCTTTCCCTCCCTCCATCCTTCCCTTCCTCCTTTCCTTTTCCTGGAGAGTCACTTTACCAGCACACCACTGAAAAATCTGCTAGAATATGTTCTGTGGCACACATAGGGTTGGTGGAGGTATCACTTGGCCCAGCTGCTGACACTAAAGTCCTCTGAATAGTCTTCTTCACAATGCCCCAAAGTCACTTCTCATTGCTACTTTATTGATTTTGAGAATTATTTTAAGTGGAAGTGCTTGCCTTCTGGAGTCACAGTTATTTAAAAAATTTGGATCTCACGCTTCCTTTTTAGATATGTCCCCTTACTGCTGATACCTGTCCTGCCTAAGCACAGAATTTCTTCTGTCAGCCCATACTTGAACTGTTAATTGCTGTCCTGCATCATCAATTTCTCATTATTGATTGGGCTATATTGATGAGTATACATACATACTCCAGGGCCTTCCTTTTGATAAATAAGAAGTACAAAACTACCCCTGTCTTGATCCATCATCTCTGGCTACCATCCCATTTCTGCTGCTTATCTCTATTTTCACACCTCCTACTTATGCTTAATCCCACTCTATCACTTCAATGAAACTGGTCTCGTCAGTCACTAATGATCTTCATTTTTCTGAATCCCATGGAGTGCTAAATGTTGGATTGCTTTAGAGCTTGTTCCTAATGTATCTTCTTCTATCTATTTCATTCTTCTAGACCTATTTTTAAAATACAACATATATACTAATGATTCTCAAATGTATTTATGTAAATCTGACCTCTTCTCCGAGTATCTCATATACACAAGTATTTAATTGAGCCTTTGTTTAGAAGTGTAATAAGCTTTTCAAACTCTGCACATTCAGAATGGAACCCTAGATTTCCTTCCCAAACCTATTGCTTTCTTTTTTTTAATTTTTTTTATTTATTTTTAATTTTTTTTATACCTATTGCTTTCTTAGCTGTCTCAGATTAATCATCTTCCTAGTGGCTCAAATAAAAAATTAGGGAGTTGTTATTATTTCCCTTTTTCTTTTGTTTCCCATTTGCAAACCACAAGGAACCAGTCTTCATTCCTGTAAAACGTATTTCAAATCCATATACATCTATTCTTTTCACTGCCACCATGTTCTTCACAGACTCTACTATTTCTTACCTGGAGGGCTGCAATAGTATCCTAATAGGCCCCTCCGTAATTCCTTCTTTACAAACTAATCTTTACAGAACACTATTAAATCACACCACTTTCATACCCAGAGCCTTCAGTGGCTTCCCAGTGCACTTAGAATAAGGTACCATCTCTTGAGTATGGCCTAGCAGTCGGTACCTACTGTTTACTCCTCAAACTTCATTGCGTATTGCCCTCTTCCTTCTCTCTAATCATGTCTTTTTCTGCCCTGGACCTTTGGACTTCCTTTTTTTCCTTCCTGAAATTTTCTCATATTACTGTCCCTTTTATATCCCTTGGGTCTCAGTTCAAAAGTCATCGAACATCCTGTCACCCCTTATAAATACTTGTGCTTTAATAAGGAGTGATTTAAATGCTTTAAATAACTTACCGCTTTCTGAAATAATAGGCCTTGATCATGTATTTATCTAAAAAAATTGTCTTCGGAATTGAATACAATTTCTTCAAGGTCAAGAACTTTGTCTTTTTCACTGCTTTATCTCTAGGTCTAGAGTGATAGATAGTGTTGGTCTTTAAGGTGAAGTAAAAATAGGCCAAGGGAGACATAAACATTGACAGTTGTGAGAGAGATTCACTTCCAGTTCACCTTCCATTATGTACTCTTTCCTAAAATTGATGTGCTTGAGAATCCATCATTCAGATTATTTTCCAATTACCCTTTAACAATAGTTTCTATACCTTTTTTTCTTTTAGCAAACCCTATTTCCTGATTATCTTAATATCACACATATCTCTAAGGTATCAAAACTTCTGGTCGACCAAAAAATGGATCACCTGGAAATATTAGTAATGAAATTGAGAAAGTGAAACACTCTGTTGTCTGGGTAGCAAGTAGTCTTGTGATGCAGCTGGTTTCCAATTAAAATCTTTCATTGTAAGGAAAGACTGATTGCAATTTAAAAATTAGGAATACATATACAATTTGTTTTGCCATATAACTCAGACACCATTCAAATAATCGAGTGGCTTTGTTATAACAAATTCTTTTTATTCACCTCTACTCTTTGACTTTGGGATTATGCATTAGTTTTACCATTATTTTAGAAACAAGATTGAATCAATTTAAGAAATTCCTAAAATTGAAAACAAATGGAAACCAGTGGCTTTAAAAGTAGATCTTGTTTGTGAGAAGTGTGTATCTAGCTAATGACTTTGGGTAATGCCATTTGCTGGATGCATGTGGCAGCCCAGACATCTAGTTAAATGGGAAGTGGCTCTCAATTTCTGGACTCTGAGGGTAGCATGTGTCAAAAACACAGGATAAGTAGGAGAGGGAAAGGAAGTTAGTTTAGAAAGCAGAATTGGAGAAGTAAAACGGTTTGTATAAAAATGAATTTTCACAAACTCAGATATACAAAAATGCTTTATTGTATCTTAGTATCTGTCTTGAACCCACCATGCCTAAAAACAGGAAATTTTACCTGTCATTCTCAAGTAAACTGAATAAAGCCTAGAGATGTTTACATCACTTCTGGTAGTAAGGATGTATTTTGAGGTTCAGCCTCCCTTCTCTTGAGTTATAGTTATATTTCAGGGTGCTTGGACTTATTTTACATCTTGGAGTTGGAGTTTGGAGAGGAATATCTGGTTTCCACTGTCCTCTGTTCATTCAGACCTGTTTGTTTTATGGAACCTGGCATCTGTCCCACAGCCATCTACTGCTGCTGTTTGCAGTCCCAGCATGGTCCCTGTCACTACCTATACCACCTTTGCTGACAGTACACCTTTGTCGAAACCATGGGACCCCCTTTATGTTTTTCTGTCTTCTCTGAGTCATTGTTGTGCTCATCTTGGGTAACCAGGAAATAGTAGATGCTCTCATGCCCTCTGTGGCCACAGCTAATTGGGAAGCTGCCTCAGTTATTTTCTTCTGCCACCATTTCTGCTTTTGGCCACAGCACTATGTTGGGGCAGGAAATAATTCAGAATACCTTGTGTTCTGTGTTCAGATCACTCAAAATTTGCATAGAGTTTCTGTGTATGCTGGGCTTCCAATGCATTGAATGAGTTTGTATGTATGCTGATTCTTCCTGATCACTAGAAAATAAGTTAGATTGGTTAAGGGATTGAATAGCAGATGGAGAAGAGAGCGATGAAATAAACTGCCAGTGGGAGCCTCAGCACAGGGAACTTACACACATACAAGCACATGCAACTGAAAGCCCTGACTTTAAAATAATACTATCTATGGCTTTCAAGATCCAAGAATGTGATTCTTTATTCTTGTCTGTCTCATTCCCTAGTGAGAGAGGGTTCTAGAATTCTGCACCCTGATTGATGGAAAAAGATAAAGAGTCCAAAGAAATTAGTAGAGAGTGTCCATTAATTATCAACAAGAGGGCAGATGACTGGCCAGACTCTGAGAGGCAAGAGTAGTTTCCAAATGAAATTGCTAGTTTTAGTTACAAGAAATGTAGACCAGGTAGAAAAGGTCAGGTACAAAGAAGAGTGACCTAAGTTTTCAAAAGAAGGCTGACAGGTCTGGGATGCATTTCAGAAGAAGGTATAGAATGGAAGCTGGACAGGGCAGAGAGTCCTAGAACAGCACCATTGGGTTTTGAGTGTTGATGCCGTGGTAGGCATGTATTGTCCTCAGCCCTGCTTTTATCCCTCTTCTCCTCAGAGCAGGTGGGAGGAGGTTTGAAGAAGTGGGATGCTTCTCAGAGTAGATCCTGTAGGTGCCTATGGCTGGAAATTGCAGTCCAGGCAGAGAACTAGGGTCTAACAAAGTTCTTGTTTTCAATTTCCTTGTTTCAAAGGGAATTTGAATTCCCCGAACACACATGGAACAAAATGGGTTCCTAAATGAACTCTCTGCTATGGTTCATTCCTCTTATCTGAGTTGTTATTTTTTATACTAACTCAGAGCCCTGGGATACTCACTGAGAGTTCAACCACACTAAGGACTTACCAGATACATCCTAACTAAAGATTACATGATATGATTCTGGGCTGGTAACCAATAGGTAATACACTTCTTTTAACCCTGTTGTTAAGGATATATATGGTTATAGGTATACAATTATATAGCTGCATATTGGGTGTGTACATTAGCAGGAAAATCCAGATCTATCATCTTTCCCTACTTTTTGACCCTCTTTTTTTATCATCTGACTCCCCAAATATTTTTAGACTTCTCTTCTGCTTTCATCTCTATGACTTGTAAGGGACAAGAAGAATTAAGACTTGGCACAGCATGTTGGAAAAGCTCTACCCAACCCCTGGCCCTCTTAATGGTGGGTTGTAAGTTTTCATCTATTGTATCCATATCTCTTGTCTATATCCTTAAATAGTGCCTGGCTTATTTTTTCTACACTGGACTTAAGCATTCTGTTGTTCACTGTTACATTCTATAATTTTTCCATGTGATGTGAGTTGTCTGCTCTTAGATGACTGAAATTTTGAAAAACCCAGAAGGAAAAAATATAGGTGTATATGTTATATCAAATGGTTTTTTTTTTTTTTTTTTAGTAGTAACTGAAAATAAATATTGGATAATTTTAGTTATTGACAGTCTAAGTAGATGTTTATATCCCCAAAGTAGGGCCATGATTGCTAAATATTTTGTAAATATCTATACACATGCTTAAACCTTTAAGATAAATCATAGTCTCTGTGTTGTAGAAGTGGGGGCACAGCAGATACAATACTTTTATTCTATCTTACTAAGAAGTATTTCCTTTTCCTCTCAGCCCCTATGTTTATATGACATGCCATCCTCTGCCTACTTTCCCTACCACCCACAGTCTGTTATGTTTAATTTTTCTAGGCACCTTAAACACTATTCATTTTCCCTAATTTCCTCCACTCACCAGGAATTATTCATTGTTCTTCTCTCCCTTGTTCAGGCCTGTGTCCCATGTCACCCCAGGGGAGGCTGTCATATCACAAGACGTTGTTACTGATGATCTTGGAATTATTTCCCTGCCCCCAACCTGGGACTAATGTAATTATTTCAATGTGCTTTTTCTTAAGCCATAGCAATGCAATTTATCTTCAACATTATCATTTTTAAACATCTGTTAATTATTAACAATTTACTGCTCCTCTTGCACAAAATGCTATTCAGTAACATTCAGTAATTAGTTATGTACACATACCAAGGATTTTACAGGCTTGTTGTAAAATAGCAGGCCATTTCAAGGATTTCTCTCTTGGTAGAGACATTTGTAGGGAAACGAGTTATATAATCACTAAATTACATTCATATCAAAAACACTTTTCCTGAGTGAAAGTAGTCGAGGTTTGGTTAAGCTTCTCTTTTTTATTTAACTAAGAAAATATCATGCCATATCTATCTTATATTGCTATTATCTCTCCCTTCCAAGGACCACATCTTCTGTTACAAGAGGGAGACTGTGCTTCAAGGGAGCAGCAGAGATGGTTTCGATATATTTAAAAACTGCTCAGTTTTAGTATTCTGAATTTGAGGACTTGTCTTGGAGAAGAGCAACAATGAAATGGTTTTGGATACAATCTCAGAAGCTAGAGAACAAGAAATAGCCAAAGTATTGGCTATGTTATTAACCAGAATGATAGTATCTTATAACTGCTATAGGAATGTTACTTTTATAGAAGTGAGAAATTTCCTATTTTTCTATTTGCTTGCTTATAATTATTTATAGTTATGAAATAGACAAAAGAAGCTCTAAAGTCAATAAATCTTTTTAACAGTACACATATGCAGCAGTTAGGCAAAACCCTGTGCCATCTGGGTAGACCATGAAGAAAACAAAAATATTTTTGTACAGCTTCATATTGAAGACAGTCTGTATACTTAATGGCCATTTTTCTTTGTGAACTACCAGTGTTCATTTTTCTGTTGTACAGAGCTTCTTTTCAAATTTCATCTTAATACCTTTAAGTATCTGTATTTTAAATATACAGACTTATACTATACAATAACAACCTGACATTACTTAAGCTTACACTTTAGTTTTGATATATAATTATTCTTACCAACCATGTTTTAAGGCAATATTTTACTCTATTAATTTCATCTTTTTAAAATGAATATTAAGAAAAACGAATGAGTTTATAAGTAAACAAGAGTATGTAAAAAAAATTAATTGTATTGAAACTACTGGTAGTATCCTTACTTTCCAACTGTTACATCCTCTGTTGCAAGGACACATTTCTATTTAATTACTTAAACATTTCCAAACCTCAGGTCTAAGGTTAATTAAGTCTGAAGTCTTAAAGTTAATTAAGAGTCTTAAAATACAGTTTAAGTTGACACTAAAGAACAATGAATCTACTTGGTATTAAATACTTATGCCTAAAATTTTACTCACATAAAGGTAATTCTGTTGGTTTAGTAATTTGTAGCATTGCTTGAAGTTTATAATAATGTTTAAAGATGTCCATTATTTTAACTCAGTATAGTTCTGTATTTATATCTCTGCAATCTTAAAATTTCAGTATAATTAATAATCACTTATCTGATCTATAAGACAAATGTAAGTTGTCTCCAATTAATTAGGCTCCTTGTCAGAACATAAATTAAAGTCATACATGAACTAAAATGTTTTTATTTTCTCCCACACTGTGAAAATGTTTAATTTGTTCAAGTATTTACTATAATTAGGAGTGTTAAATATTGTAGCTTTATATAAAATATTTATTTATGAAATATTTCCTTATCAATGATTAAAATATTTATGTACTAGAATTTAAAATTTTCTTTGAATTAAATGGTAAAATCTCAGTAAAGAAAGGTTTTTAAAGAATGGCTTCACATCAATTTTTTAAATCTTTTTTTATGATATTAATAACCAAGACTCTATCCATTAACTGAAATTCAATTCTTTCCTCTTTGGAGACTTTTCTTTTTTTCTGTGAGGAAAACATAATTATTTTTAGAGCCAATTGTGGAAAACTTCCCTGAAATACAATTGATGTAGAAATTATTGTTTCTATATAAGCATTTATTTTTTTTCAATGATCTATTTCTTTGCAAATATTAAGGTGAATATAAAGGATCTGAAATGTATTGGGGATTTTGAAATGAATTTGGACCAATTCAGCATCTCTGAGATCTCCGCATTTGCATGTGTTTTCTTAACTGTTGCAGTTGTCAATCCATCATTTATTTTTTATAGATTTCTTATTGTCTTTAAGAGGTTATGTTGGCAATGTTCTATGTAGCCTGAATCCTCTCCAAAATGGCTACAATTAACGTCAGCTTTTCACTAAGCTTCCGATTTCAGAATTCAGTCCATTAAAAAGTAGCAGCTAAAATGCTTCTATCATTTTATTAGGATCTCTGAAACCACTATGTTACATAAATAACTGATACAGCCAGACCAGGTAATTTGCTATTGACTCTCCAGAGTTTTGTGTACAACTTTATATTTTGGTTCTTGATAAGAAAACTTAGTCAATAACAGTAACAGTAATTTACAAAACAGTAAGTTGTAACAGTTATTTACAAAATTATTTTATTTAATCTTTTTATTTTAAAATTATTTCAGACTTACAGAAAAGCTGTAAAAATTATATGAAGGTATAATTTTCATATACCTTTCACACAGATGCTGCAAATGTTAACATTTCAATCACATTTGCATTATTATTCTTTCTATATATAAACATATACCTAAGCATTATTTTGAAGCAATTGAGAACAAGTTGAGGACGTGTTGCCTGATTACTCATAAATACTTCAGTGTATATTTCCTATAAATGAGGGCATTCATTTATATAACCAAAGCACCAATAACACCAATACAACATTATTAACTAATCCACAGACCTTCTTCAAATTTCACTAGTTATCCTACTGTCCTTCAGAATGCACAAGAAAATAGCACTTTTGTTTTTTCTAGTACAGGATCCAATCCAGGAACACGTAAGTTGTATTTAGTTGTCATGTCTTTTTAGTCTCCTTTAATCTGAAAAAGTTCCTCAGTTATTCTTTTTCTTTTGTGCCCTTGATATTTTTGACTTGATAATCAGTCATTTGGTAGAATCTTCTTCACTTTAGGATTGTCTGAAGTTTCATCTTGATTAAATTTGGGCTATGCAATTTTGTCAAGAATGCCAAGGAGGTGATGTTGTGTTCTCTCAGTGCATCCTATCAGGAGCCACATGATATTTACTTTTCCTTTTACTGGTAGAGTTTATTTGGATCACTTGGTTAAACACATTTAGCCAGGTTTACTTGTAAACATTGCTGACCAGGTTTCTTCCCTGAAAACTTTCAGTTTCCTTTCTGTAGTTAAAAAAGTCTTTGATGGGGATTTACTCTGAGATGATATAAACATCTTTTTTTTTTTTTCATCAAGCTTACACTCACTAGTTTTAGCACATATCGATGATTTTTGCCTGAAGGAATTACTAATAGAGCACTGCCAAATGATGATTTTTTTAACTCCAGTGTTTCTTCTATTTTTATTACTTGGCATTCTATTGTAAGGAAGAACAATCTTCCCCTCACCCTCATTTGTTTATTTATTCATAGCAGTATGAACTCATGTATTCTTATTTAATGGTTCATAACCCATTGTTACCATTATTTATTTTGATGCTCAGATTGTCCCTTCTTTGGCCAGTGGGAATTCTTATGCTCTTTGCTATGTCTCCATTCATCTTTCAGCACTTCCTTATAACACAGTTGAATTAAAGTATTTTAAACGGACTTCACAAGAGGCTTGTGCCATCTTTTGGGGAATACCTTATCCCCATCTTACAGGGCAGATATGATAAGAAATTTTGTTGCTGTTTGAATTAAGGACTTCTCTAAGATGATTTGTTTTGATCATATTGAAAAAGACTTTCAATGGCCGTCTGTGATGGATTAAATATGGCCATAGGGTCTTTGCAGGCCCTTCCATCAAGCTTTGTGACTTGCTTTGATTGGCAGAATGTGCAACTTCTACTTTCACCTTCTTGGAATTGGCCCTGAGATTGTCATGTAAAGATGCCAGGCTAGCCTCTGAAGGATGAAAGTCTGCCTGGAGGAATAGCAATGTATGCAGTGACAACAAGTTCCAACTGTTCGACATGAGAGTAAAGCCATTCTGGATCTTCCAACACAGCTGCCCTCCAACTGAATGGGCTGTATGAGTGAGCTCAGGCAAAATCAGCAGAAGAACCATTTGGCAAACACACTGCACTGTGAAAAAGAATAATTAATCTTTTAAAAAAATCCTTTAAATTTTGGAATCATTTGTTACCCAGCAATAGTTAACTAATGCACCATTGTAAATTCAAATTATTTCTAGTTTAATAGTACCATTTTCTTAAGTTATTGAGAGCTTTTCTCAATAACGCATAAATAGGTAGAATATTCTCTCGAGTCTCCTTAGCTGGTCAATCTATTTGTTTTGAGTTTGATAGCCTTATGGTCACAAAAAGGATAAACCCTGAAGTGTTAATCTTGATTTTTGGAGATGTTCTGGGCTACATGATCTCAACGTGGGCCATATACCTCTGGAGTTCTGAGAGATCTAAAAGCACAAAACTATTTTTAAAATAATATTAAACGATTTGCCTTTTTCACTGAGTTGGCATGAGACAAAAGCAATGGTGGATAAAATTGCTCCACCAAACTCTATTAATTTCATCTTTTTAAAATAAATATTAAGAAAAACAAATGTGTTTATAAGTAAACAAGAGTATGTAAAAAAAAGTAATTGTATTGACACTACTGGTAGTATCCTTACTTTCCAAGTGTTGCAAGGACAGGTTTCTTATATTGCTATTATCTCTCCCTTCTGAGGACCACATCTTCTGTTACAAGAGGAGACTGTGCTTCAAGGGAGTAGCAGGATTGGTGTTGTGTTGCTGGATTTTATTCATAGTAAAACAAAAAATGTGTTTTACTTATGAATATTCTTAATGAGGCAGTACAAATGATTACTATTATTAAATATCAACCTTGCATATTCATCTTTTTAATACTGTATGTGTCAAAGTGGGAAATATATGTATAGCACTTCTGCTGCATATGAAAATATGGCTGTCTTAGCAAAATGCACATTAGAAATAGTTTGAAAGGTAAGCTCAACTAGTGGTTTTTTTAATGGAACAGTATTTTTACCTGAAATAACAATGAAGGTTATTTAGAGTTGGGCAATTGGCCAATGCTCTTTGAAAATAATGAAACATATCTTTCACTTCAAGAAAAACATCTGCTGCCATTTGTTGCCAGTAATATATTTGAACTTTCAAGTAAAAGATTAGAATTTTGGAAAACTTGTATCTGCAAATAGGAGGTTCATAGGTTCATAATACTCATTTGATGAGATCAGTCATGATACTGGGTAAAGTTTTTTTGTTGTTGTCATATAAATGAAATTTGTCAGCGTTTGGAATGTCTTCATAATTCAATAAATCAGTATTTTCCAAATGATAAATGCACAATGTTACAAAATCAAGTGCCTAAAAAATCTATTCAAGCAAATTAGAACAATGGATTTTAACATAATAGCGTACATATGGTATTAGATTTTACATGCCAACTAACCTCTTAAAAACTACCACTTGTTGAATTTTGGTGTGAAAAAGAATATTCACAATGATCTGAAAGAATATTTTTAAATTTCTCTGTGATTCAACTATATATCTTTGTGAGGCCAGATTTTCTTCATTTCTTAAACTAAACAACATGTTCAACAGATTGAATGCAGAGGCAGGTATGAGAATATAGCTATCTGCTATTAAGTCAGACGTTGAAGAGTTTTGTAAAAAAGTAAATGCTATTCTTTTTACTAAATATAATTTTGTTCAGGAAATTTTAGTTCTTTTTTGATAAACTATGTTAATATGGCTTTTTATTAGTTTTAAAATAATATAATTTTTCTTAGTTTTAATTTGCAATATGTTAAATATCAATGGGGATACTCCCATAAAAATGCCAACTGGGGTCTTCAATTATTTTTAAGACTCATAAAGGAATCCTAAGACCAAAAGCTTGAAAACTGCTACTCTCAGTAAATGGGCAGTTGTGTATATCCAAGGTTCTAATAGACTCTCACTATGTGGAAACACAAAGGCCTACAAGTAGCTTTTTTGAACACTTTTTTTCTAAATTTTGTTTTTGTATTTTTTTATAGAGGCGGGGTCTCTGTATGTTGCCTAGGCTGGTCTTGAACTCCTGGCCTCAAGCAATCCTCCCTCGTTTGCCTCCCAAAGTGCTGCATTTACAGGAGTGAGCCACTGTGTCCAGCCAGCAACTTCTTAAATTTATACACAAACATACAGAAAATCCTGAATGAAATATTATATTCTAGCCAGTGTGACAAATGTGTCCCAAAGTAAATGCTTCAGGCAGAAGACAATATCTAGTCATGATTCCTCAAACATTCCTAGAATTCCTTAACCATAAAGCATTGACCAGAACCATATGGTACCATTTCTAGTTCCCCTTCCTGGGAGAATCTGACACCCCCACATATCAAATCACCTTTGCAAGTGCTTTCTTTGAAGGAGGTCACTGAGGATGCAAACTGCAGACCCAAACTTCCTCTCTAAGCTTTTACCTTGGATGGAGAGATGTCTCAAAAGCAATCATCATTTAAAATGGCTGATGCACAATCACCTTTAAAAGTGGCCAAATAATAGCCCCTGAAAGATGCCTACTCCCTAATGCCTGGAATCTGAATATGTAATGTTACATGGCAAAAGGAACTTTGCAGATGTAATTAAGATTATAGCCCTTAAAATGAAGACTATTCTGGCTTTCCTGGATGAGAAAATCATATAAACTCTTAAAGGTAGAAAATTTTCTCTGACTGGAGATGGAAGAGATGTGGCTGAAAGGGAACCCAGAAAGATTAAAGCCTAAGAAAGACTTGATATACTGTTGCTGGTTTCAAGGTACAGGGAGCAATAGAATGGAAGAGGTGCAAGCAGAATTAAAGAGCTGAGAGAAGCCTCTAGCTGACAGCTAGCCTAGAAAGCCAGTTCCATAACCACAAAGAACTGAATCTGGCCAACAAACTAAATGAGCTGAGGAGAGATTCAAACCTAAAGCCTCCCTCCAGGAAAAAAAATGTGGCCTGGCTGGCACCTTGATTTTGGCCTTGTGAGCTGAGGAACCAGCTGAGCCACACTGTGATACAGGAGGTAAGAAGAAATTACTTAGACAGATAGAAGGGTATGGGAGTCCTTAGTAAGGGTTTTCTTTTTAATGAAAAGCAGCCCCAAATCATTTTCTAACAAAGAGCAGCATGTAAAGTCGAGCTGCAGACAGAGACGAGCAAGCTGGGAGCTTGCGCAGGTGAATGCCGGCAGAACTAAGGACTAGACGTGTTCAAGATGGTGGCTCCATCTTCCCTTCTCTTTGTAGGGCACTTGTACAGTAAGAAGCAGACAAGATGGCACCGATCAACTGGAAAGCTTATTTGCATAATAAGATCAGGGTGGGCCGACCAGCCTTCCCGCACACTATGTAAATGTTATACCTAATGGTATCAATGTGTGAGCCCTATGTAAATCAGACACCGCCTCCTCAAACCTGACTCTAAAATTCGAAGCATCTGCCACTTGCCAGTCTTTTCCACTCAGAGACCTTTCTC
Source organism: Piliocolobus tephrosceles (assembly GCF_002776525.5). NCBI lineage: Eukaryota > Metazoa > Chordata > Mammalia > Primates > Cercopithecidae > Piliocolobus > Piliocolobus tephrosceles. The sequence continues at coordinate 69,861,121 of NC_045441.1, read as the reverse complement.
TACAGAGACAGCTGTTTCTCTTTCTCTTCCCTTCCGCCTATTAAACCTCAGTTTCTAAACTCCTCATGTGTGTGCATGTCCTAAATTTAACTGGTGTACAATGACGAACCCCAGGGTATATACCCCAGACAATGTAGCCCCTTCGGTTGTACCTGGACTTCTGATCTAAAGTATCCTGAAATAATAAATTTGTGTTGTTTTAAGAGATGAATTTATGATGACTTGTGATAATAGCAATAGAAAATGAACACATTGGCCATTGGCATTTGATATAAGAACACTCTGATAATGAAACCCATTGTTCACATGTCAGTGAAGACTTCCAGTAGAAGCTCAGGTACTGGAAGACTGGGGCAACACGTTGAGATCCTTCTCAACGTGTTACTGTGCTGGTCTTTGATCCCCTCCACTCTGGTGGATCCTTGTGGAAAAAACTAATCCTGATGAGTCCTCCAAAACTGTGGGATAAACTTTCCTGACAATAATTATGAGTTCATGTCAACATTTTAATGTAATTTTATTACAATTGAAAAGCCTCTTGCAGGCAATTCAGAGATTTCTCTCAATAAGTGGTATTTATGGGGAAAAAAAACAGGTGATTCAATAATCATGAATCATGTCCATGGATGGACAACAGGGAAAGAGAAATGAACATCTGGTTAAAGGTCAACTGACAGTCATTTGGCTTACAAGTTTCCCAAAGAATCCTAAAACCAAATAAAATCTATCAAAATAGTGTGTGTTTTATTAGGCATGCTATTCCTTCCCAGATATAAATTGTGAATTATATTACACTAAAGGTTCCATGTAAGCCAATCAAGTATAGGATGTTTTATTTTCAATGTTTCCCCCATTAATGAGTTAACTCCTATTCACACTTTATATCTCATATGATGTACTACCTCCCTACAGGCACCTTACATGACTTTTCCAGCAATTCCTTGCCCTCTATTATGCACCTGCAATGTACTTAAATCCCCCTTATCTCTCAATAACTCTTGCTACACTGGCAGTGTTACATTTGTTTCATTGGTTACTTAAATAATGTTTCTCTCACTTACTAGACTTTAAACTCCCTATGGACAAGGATCATGACTATTTTTGTTGGTTATTAGCTTCTTAGAGTTTAGTAGTCCCGGCAATACAGTAAGTGTTTGGTGAATATTTTTAAATGAATAGATGAGTACTATATCATTTAAATGAGGTAAAATATATGAAATTCTTAATAGAAAAATTGTAGAGCTTCCTTCTTACACAATGGTTTACAGCCACATAGGAGGACTGGTGATATGTACAGTGTCAATGTTTCAGAACCATTGCTCTAGTCATAGTATTAAAATGACATTTCGGCCTGATTTAGAGAAACTTTGTTCTGGTTAGAAACTGACTCATTTTACAGTAGGGGGAAATTTGGACTTCAGCAAGTTTACTAAAATCAGATAGAAAAATCAGAGGTTACAGATTATTCTTAGGTTTCTCATCTATTATTTTAATGAATAGAAAAGCATCCCTAGGAAAAGACAGAACTTTTTACGGCAAGTAGCAATTGCACCATAGTAATAGCAATGGGAGTATGTCTGTAAACTGAATATTTAGTTTCTGTGACTACAAATAAGATAACATCCCTAGCTGTTCTACAAAACTCATATATGCAGGGAGATTTTCTGAAGCTCTTTGTTTCAGTGGTTTCTATTCAGGATATAAAATATTCATCAAGCCCACCATGGCTTCTTTCTTTCTTCTCCACACTTCATTCTCACGGACACCTACTTAGTGCCTTTTAGTGAATAGCTGTAAAAATATCATGGTGCTTAGAAAAAACTCTTTGTGAATGTTTTTCTTTGCTTCTTTAGCCAGAAGCCAAAAATATCATGTGCTTCTGTTTTCAGAGTGTAACAAAAAGAGCTTCTGAAAATACGGATGGCATTGCTGAGATAGGATGGCAGTATTTTTTAGAAACATGTTTTTATAGTACCAGATGGTCTAGTATATTCTCAAACAAATATGTCACCTATAATTTGATAAATACCTTCAAAGGTAAAACAATTTTTTTTCACTAGATAACAGATGGCATCAGTCAAAAGCATATCAAGACACTTTAAGAAAAAGTTGATGGCTCAGGTGCTTTAACCAACAAGATTTTCTCTAATGTACCGTGCATGTTTTAGGGTCTAAAATTTGTCATCTGCAAATACTTCAGCCTCATTTCCATACTTCACTCCATAGAGAATTGAATGCAACATGTTTTATATGCTGCCTATAAAAATAGTAAGAGAATTCCAAAGTTGTTTTCTGGCTCTTTTGTTTCAAGTATCTTTTATATTATGATTGAAGAAAAGTACATTTCTAAATGTCTTAAAACAATAAACCATTTATGTTAAAATGTAAAAATATTTGGATGGAATTAAACTAAATTTTACCTATGTCGGTGTAAGGTTATATCAATAGTGAACTTTTGTAGTGTTTTTCTTAAAGCTGCAAACAGATGAACATAAAGAAAAAAGAAGAGTTCTAAAGCTGCAGCATGAGTTATTAAGGAATATTTAAAATATGAGTCATTATTTTTGCTCCTGTTTTTGAAAAATGATATTGTAACAGGGCCGTGGTTTAGAAACCCCAACAAACTGTTATATTGATAGTAAGATCTAATGATCTACACAAGCATGAGTGGTGAGAAAGTATAACAAAAATAAAAAAAGTTATCTTCCTGCATGCATTCATATTCATTTATAAACTGAGGTGGAACCCCGTAATTTGCCATTTAACCTGGGATATGTTTGTAAAAGGAGCACTGCTTATAGCTATGGAATAATTGTAGATGTAGACTGAGAGTGTCCCGGGAAAATTGGAATAAATGTTCTCCCCAGGTATACACAACCTGTGCCATGATAAATGCACGTAATACTTTCTCAATGGCATGTTTTGGAGAGTGGCCACATCTTGGCCACTTTGGACTTGAGTGGGTAGGTAATGCCAATGATTTTGTGTTTTCTAGAGTATCATTATTGTTTTCAGACTTTTGTTCCAACATTATAGGTCAAAGACTTGTTTTAAAGATTATTTACAATTCTCCTTAATACAGACCTCAAATAATTAAATATATGTTTGTTTAAATGTAATGGGATTAAAATTCTGCCTACAAGTATGATATAATAGATCATGGGAAGGCAATGAGCCCACAGTCCCCCTGTAACAAATTAAAAAAACAAGATAAATTTAAAAATTGTTTTAAAAGATATTGGAGAGCTTTGTAAATAAGAATAGATGAAATAAAATTCCAGAGAGCAAAGAGCCTTTCTTGGATGAGTTCATGTTTGTCAGCTATATTCTTCTCATGGAGCATTTGTCTGCATAGTCTGGAAAAAGATGGGCCTTAGTCTAAAGAGAGAATCTTACTGAAAAAATGTTGGAGCTTTTGATAATTGTACAGGCTAGTATGACTGATAGATCCAGAGGAAACTCAAAAGTATTTTTCCTATGGGACATAAGGCTGGAGATTGGTCCGAACTTTAAAAGGTAAGATGAAGCTATTTTGTTTCCTTCTGCCTAGAGATAAGGTCCTGCTAGAGGGATGAGGATTGACATGCCCAATTTCCCCATTAAAATATTTGATACATCAATACATTTGTATTTAAAGCAGGAAACTCAAAATCTGAAAGAACTAAAAGGGCCAAACTCAAAATCTATAAAGATCAGAACCCATAGTTTTTAAGAAACAGAGATCTTTCGGGGTCTAAAGAAAAAGTCCAATGTTCCCATGACCAAAAAACATTTGAACAAATGGTGAGTTACCTTTTACTAAAACTGCTATCTAGAGCTGACTCAGCTAAATCTATGATTGGATTTAAGTGAACAACTTTTTTACTTTAACTGCCTAAGGGGGAAAAGAATAACCTTCATTTGGGGAGAATATCACTACAAGCAAGTGTTACAATTATTTTTTGCACAATATCTGACATGTAATACAAATTTTGGGAATATGAAATATAGGATAATGTGAATAATAGCAAAAATAGCCAATAAAAGCAGACCTCCAAATAATTCAGGTTTTGGACATAACGAAGACTTTAATATTTAAAATATATTAAAACTTTTTAAAAAAATGTTAAAAAATTTCACTAGTTTTCTTAATTTAAAAATTAAAAATTTAGGCCGGGCGCGGTGGCTCACGCCTGTAATCCCAGCACTTTGAGAGGCCTAGGCGGGCGGATCACAAGGTCAGGTGTTCGAGACCACAGTGAAACCTCGTCTCTACTAAAAATACAAAAAAAAATTAGCCGGGCGCAGTGGCGGGCGCCTGTAGTCCCAGCTACTCAGGAGGCTGAGGCAGGAGAATGGCATGATCCCGGAAGATGGAGTTTGCAGTGAGCCGAGATCGCGCCACTTCACTCCAGCCTGGGCGACAGAGCGAGACTCCGTCTCAAAAAAAAAAAAAAAAAATTAAAAATAGTCAGTATTTTGACATAGGATTAGAATCCATTAAAGAGAATAAAATTGACATTTATAAGTAAACATATAAAATCTGACATTAAGAACACTTTGGGAGGCTTATCAGCAAACTGGATAAAATGGAAGACTGAACTTGAAGATGGGCCAATGAAAGCTATTAAAACTGAAGTGAAGAGAGAAAAAAACAGAAAGAACAAATCAGAGCACAAGAAGCACAAGACAAAAGAAAAGCTCTCACATACATATGCTTGGTGTATCAGAAGCAGAGTATAGAGAAAATTGGGCAGAAGCAACATTTGTAGACATAGCATTTGGGGATTTTCCAAAATTGAGAGGAGATATTCACCCACAGGCACAAGAAACTCAGTGAACTCTAATCAAAATATGTGTAAAGAAAACTAGGCGTGGGATATTAAAACAGCTCAAAACCACAGTAAAATTAAAAAAATCTTGAAAAATCAGTCAGAAGTAGAAAACACACATTATCTTTAAAGGAGCAGCCAGCAGTAAGGCTGATGGCTAAATCTGCAGGAGGAACTATGGAATCCTGAAGACAATAGAAGGATATATTTAAAGTGCTGAAAGGAAAACAATTACCAATAGATAATTTTTTACACAGCAAAAATATCTTTCAAAAATGAAGAAGCTAGATGCAGTGCATTATCTCAGATTGGATCCTGGGACAGAAGAAGAACATCAGTAGAAAATATGGTAAAATATGAGTAAACTCTGTAGTTTAGTCAATCAATAGCAGTGTTTGTGTTTTGGTTTTGAAGTTTACCATGGTATATAAAGGGTTAACATTAGGGGACTCTGGGTGAAGCTATACAGAAACTCTCAGTACTGTCTTTGGAAGTTTGATAAAAATCTAAAATCTTTCAAAACAAAAGGTTTGTTTAGAAAATAAAAGTGAAATAAAGAAGTTATATTTGTCACCAGTAGAGCAGCTTATAGAGTATGCTAAAGGAAATTCTTCATATGCAAGAAAAATGATCCAGACAAAAACTTAGAATTACAGAAAGAAATAAAAGGCAATAGAAAGTGTAAATATATGAGTAAATATGAAAGGATATTGGCGTTTTAAACAACAATAGAAATATCTTTGGGGTTTATACACAGGTAGATGTAAAGTATGTGACTAAAATGGCACAACTGTAAAGAGATCTGTAAATGGAATTAAATTGTTGTAAGATATTTGTGCTGTTTGAAAGTGATAAAAGAACTTAATTTTAGAAGGATTGCATGATGGCAGAAATGCATATGATAATCTACAGGGTAATCACTAAAATTAATACAAAAATGTATAGCAAGTTAAAATAAGAAATAAAAGGGAGTAAATTTTAAAAATTGGATAATTCTAAAGGCAGGGAAGGATGAAAATAGGAACAGGCCAAGCATGGTGGCTCCCACCTGTAATCCCAGCACTTTGGGAGGCCGAGGTGGGTGGATCATCTGAAGCCAGAAATTCAAGAACAGCCTGATCAACATGGTGAAACCCCGTCTCTGCTAAAAAATACAAAAATTAGCCAGGCATTGTGGTGGCCTCCTGTAATCCCAGCTACTCTGGAGGCTGAGGCAGGAGAATTACCTGAACCCAGGAGATAGAGGTTGCAGTGAGCTGAGGTCGCGCCACTGCACTCCAGCCTGGGAGATAGAGCGAGACTCTGTTTCTGGGGAAAAAAAAGAAAGAAAATAAAGACCCCGGATGGTGCAAAGAGAAACAATTACTGAGAAATTCTTAAATGCAACTACATTAACTATTACATAAAAATGGATAAAACATGATTTAAAAGACAAATGGATTTTAGAAAATCAAATATATGCTCTTGAAAGAGACAAACTTTATAGATATAGATTGCAAGTAAAAAAAGATGAAAGAAGATACACCATGGAAATACTAATACAAAGAAATTCAGGGAGGGCAGGGTGGCCCAGGCTTGTAATCCCAGCACTTTGGGAGGCTGAGGCAGGTAGATCGCTTGAGTCTAGGATTTTGAGGATCAGCCCTGGTAACGTGGTAAAATCCCATCTCTTAAAAAAAAAAATGCAAAAATTATCTGGGTGTTGTGACACACGTCTGTGTTCCCAGCTACTCAGGAGGTTGAGGTGGGAAGATCTTCTGAGCCTCAGGAGGTCAAGACTGCCGTGAGCTGTTGTTGCGGCACTGCACTGCACTGAGCAACAGAATGAAACCCTGTCTAGAAAAAGAAGGAAAGAAATGTGGCTATAAAAAAATAAGGCAAAGAAGAATTTACTGCAAGAAATATTGCTAGATATAAAAAAAGATATTTTACAATGAAAAAGAGGAATCCATTTAATAAGAAGCCAAGGCAATCCTAACTTTGCACTTAATAACATCATTTAAAAAAATATATATTGACAAGATTAAAATGAGAAATAGATAAATCCACAATCACAGTTAAAGAGTTTAACATCATCTAAGTAGTTGATGAAACAAGCAGACAAAAATTGGGAAAGATACAGGAGACTGGAACAACATAGAATATCGTTAACTTCTGGGTGGGAGCATTGTCCTGAAGGGAAATGAGAGAGACTTCTTGGATGCTGGAAATATTCTAGATCTTGATCTGGGTGGTGATTGCATTTAACGTTTGTATACATAAATATGTTACACCTCAGTAAAAAAAAAGCATATAAAATCTGTTATTGGCCAAATACTTAGGTAAAAATGTTTAATATAGTATATTTCTTTTATATTTTACAAAACCCTTGAGGCTGAGTAATCAATTATCCTATATTCGAGGTTGTTAGCATGTTTAAATGATATTTGATGGAGAGGAAAAGTCACAAAACTCATCATAGTTATAAAGACATCGTGACACTCAGTAGGGGTAAAGGTTCCAGTATTTTAAAAACATAATGAGAAATATGGGTTAAACTGTGTTGTAAGATATGCATCAGGAAATATATTGTCTTTTTAATAAAAATTATGAAAACAAGATATTACTGTAAATATTGCTAGATCTAGGAAGACCAATAAGTAGTCACTAAACTTTGAGGATCTTTCAAAAAGTACATTCTGAAATTACTATTTATTTTCTGGAGTTGTGTTAGACAATGCTACCAGGATAGGATATTCTAGTATACATTATGTTCTTTAAGAGCCCTCAATTTCATTCAATTCTCATACCAACTTTCTAACTTATTAATGATCCATATTTTTCATATGAAGCAGACTCACGTTTCTGCTAGTTAATAGCAACCACATGCTTTTCTGTAGTTGTTGCTAATGATAAGAGCTATTATTTAGACAAGAATTTGAAAAGCACTATAGAGAAATCTTTGCAATATGGACTTGTTCTAAGAGCTCTATATAGTAATTTTGAGCATTAGAAACTTCAAAATCTGCAGATAGTTTTTGTTTAGTGTATTTTGCAACAATTATTACATATTCAGGAAGCAACTAAGATACACATTAGTGCTGTCATAGTTGAGGCATTTGCAGGATTAGAGCTGGACTGAGAGGGTAGATAGGCTTTGTAGGAAAAGAATGAGAAGGTTACCTCGTACTACAGGATATGTTGCTGACAGACAACTCAGTTGTCAGCTGCTTTGGGGATTGTTTCATCTCGAGAATTGTCAAGCCCAAAGTCGTGTCTCCTTCTGGGGTAACCTATATCCAATGACTTGATGAGTTTATATAAAAACTTGGCCTCCTTGCCCCAGATTTGGACTTTGAGAGGTCATCCCAGCTCTAGAACACACCGTGGGACTGACTGACATCTTCATTGAGACTGCTTTGCATCCAAACTTCTGTTTCTGTCTGGTTCTTCTTTCTTTCCTTTCCCCCAAGAATGTTGCTTCCAAGAGCAAAGCTAATGTCAGCCTCAGAATTTTTTCTGCATGAATATAGAACTAGAAGAAGGCTGTTTATTGCTTGGGACACAGAAGAAAACTGGAGAATTGTATCTCTACCTAGAGGCGAGAGTAGCTGCCACTGGAGGCCATTGGGGCCATTAAAAGTCATCTGGGGCCATTAAAAGTCATCGGACGCCATTCACAGCAGGGCCAGGGACACCAAAGCTTAAAAAGAAGGACAGAAAAAAGAGGAACAAGGGAGCTGCTTTGCATATGTACATCTGTAATTCTTAGAAGACATTGGTAGATGCTTTGAGTTCCTATGGGATCTGGGGTGTACTGTAACCTTATGATCACAGAAGAGCGAGGCCTGGGATTCCAGTTCACGAAATTCTTCATGGGGACATAGGTTTAGAAGATAAGAGGAAGTGGAAGAATAATAAACGTTATGTCAAAAGTTTCATGAAACATTTGGAAAAGATCCCACAGTGTTAATTTTTTTATTCCTTAAATAGTTGCTTATTGGCAGTGGGCTGAGAAGGGAGATGTACAGACAACATCACACACCAGCATCACAAGGCGGGCAAGAGTGAAGAGAAAGAGTGGTCTGGATCTCCGGATGAGGTCCCTTCTCCAACACTGATGGTAGGAGGAGGGATGGGCTAGGAGTGTTGAGGTGTATGAAGGAAATACATTTTATGAATAATCTTGAAAAAGAATTATAGTAACTAGAGGCAGGAGATGACTTGAGAAATTAGAAGGAGAAGGTTGGGAGTCTTATAACAAAAATGAACCATGCCCCACAGATTAACTGTGGCTTTTAAAACAAAAATTTTGTGATTCAAACATGATGTGGAGCATCTTGGGACTTACCACAGACTTTAATAAGAGTCCAGTTAGTGTTTCTTATGGAGAGGAAGTATAAGCCATAGCCTTTGTCTTTGAGAGGAGACACAATTTTCTTTTACAGAAAGAGTTATAGAAAAACACAACCCAAGGCAATGCACTTACTGAAAGCTAAACAGAATGGTGATGTGTCCTTATAAGTTCCCAGACACTTAAATTGGAGATTAAATGGTGGTGTATCATTGCTCATACATTTGTATGCTTATTTCTGTCTAGAATTCAGAAGTGCTGTAAGATGGGCATTAGTAGTTTGAGCTCTTGCTCAAAATATCTGAAAATCCAATATCTGTTTGGTTATAATCTTATTTTTCTGCAAGTATGCCATGGGAAATTATTCTTTCTCAGGAAAAATACAGAGATGCAGAGTTGATATCTTCTCATTTTGAAGAGACATGTTCAGGCCATGTGATTCCTGAAGGCCATTGCTTAGGAAGTTTTCCTTGGTCTTTACCAACTTCTTTGGTGCTGTATCACACTTTGAGATTTGCAAATCAATGGCTTTGGTCTAGCATCCTACAGAGCTTGGTGTTCCTGTTCTCCATCTTCTCCTCTAAGATGCTGATTCCTACTCTTGAAATCTCTTTCCTTTCTATTGTTTTTGTCTTTAAAGGATTATCCCTCTAGAAGCAGTAGAATCAAACATTTTCTATACATTTAGTTTTATAAGAATCTACCGAACCGTCTTCAATTCTCTAGAGAAATAAGGTTCTATATGTTCCACTGTGTTGTGTACATTGGGCACTCCATCAAAACTCTGGACTACTTACTTTCCATAGCTCCGGATGCCTTTCTAGGGTTTAAAGGCTATGCTCTACTACTATTTTCTAGAATTCTTCCAGGTTTAGTATCTTATAGGCTTGACAGCCACCACCATCGCTTTCTGTTAATACTCATTGATTGGAGGAGTACATGTGTATTGAGATTTAGAAATAAGCCTAAGCAACCCATCTCTTTCTAGGTGGAGTGTGCAACCTGAAATACAGGGTAAAAAGGAAACCTACCTTACTGATTGTAATAAAAATAACTTGGGCACTTAAAACAGCTCAGGGCTGGGTGCGGTGGCTCACGCCTGTAATCCCAGAACTTTGCAAGGCCAAAACAGGCTAATCACCTGTGGTCAGGAGTTCGAGACCAGCCTGGCCAACATGGTGAAACCCCATCTCTACTAAAAATACAAAAAATTAACCAGGTGTGATAGCACACACCTGTAGTCACAGCCACTCGGGAGGTTGAGGCAGGAGAATTGGTTGAACCTGGGAAGGGGAGGTTGCAGTGAGCCTAGATCGTGCCACTACACTCCAACCTGGGCAACAGAGCAAGACTCTATCTCAAAAACAAACAGACAAAAAAACAGCTCAGGATAAATTTGTAAGCCTATTTGGTTTTTCCCATTATTTCATATAATATCTTAAATTTTTTGTAGTTTCTTGTCCATGATTCCTAGAGTAGGATCATTCTCCTGGTAGTCAATAATTTCCACATTGCCTTGAGGAGAATTAAAATTGTTATAATTAGAATGCAAAAAGAATCAATAGCTGTTCAGTTTTTGACTTTCAAAATAGACTCTTGAAATTCACATCAAAATCAATAGTTTAAAAGGCCAAAGATTGTGCTTTTTAAGAACAAATTTGATTGTGGGGGGGCGGAACCCGGAAAGTAGCAGGCACATAATAGAATAGAAAGAGAACAGAAAGATCCAACTCTTCTCTTTCTGTCCCCTCCCTGTAGGACATTAGATGAGCCACAATTGGTATATTCGTTAGGAATTACGTTTGCGTGTGATGGAAACCAGCCATACGTGCCTTAACCAAGCACAGGTTAATTTAAAATGCCTAAGAAAAGTCATTCTAGACTGGCATGGCAGTTCCATGATGGCAATATTCTGGACTTGGTCTTTCTGCTTAGTTATCCAGTTATCTCTCTTTGGTTCTCATTGGCATGGTGATTGCATGATCACAAGATGGGTGCTCCAGCCCCATGTCTGTGTTCTGACTAGACAGAAAGAGAAGAGGAGGCAAGCAGTAAGGAGGACAGGGGAAAGTAAAACACATGGAGAAGTATGCTAAGTTTTTATAAGTCAAAGTTGGCTCTGCCACACCTAGTTACAAAGGAGTCTGGGAAATGTTTTTTATTTTAGTGTGGCTTTCCCAAGGAAAGAAAGAGCAACATCAGCTTGGGGGTGGAGGGACAGAGGATTAGAGGGATTGCTACATGGTTTTTGGCTAAGATCAAGTGTGAGGGTTAGATGGAAAATAAGAGGAGGTCGGTGAGACTTGAGACATGTGGTACCCTCTCCCTGAGGGTATGGAGAGAAGCTGACTGAATATCATTGTGCTAGTGCCATGAGCTTCATGTAGTCTTTGCAAGGAATCCTCATGAACTCCTTTTAGGCCAGGGGTGGGCCTTCCATTGACGCCTGCGTGAAGCTTTTATGGAGTGTATTTGAATTGTCCCCTCTTTTTTTTATTTCTTCTACTTTTACTTTAGGTTCTAGGGGTACATGTGCAGGGTTTTTACATAGGTAAATTGCATGTCACTGAGGTTTGGTGTATGAATGATCCCATTACCCGTATAGTGAGCATAGTACCCAATAGGTAGCCTTCCATCCCACGCCTCCCACCCCCTCAAGCAGTCCCCAGTGTCTATTGTTCCCATCTTTGTGTAAATGTGTATTCAACGTTCAGTTGCCACTTATAAGTGAGAAAATGCAGTATTTGGTTTTCTGTTCCTGTGTTAGTTTGCTTAGAATAATGGCCTCTAGCTCCATCTCTGTTGCTGCAAAGGACATGATTTCATTATTTTTTTATGGAGTGTAGTATTCCATGGTGTACATGTACCATATTTTCTTTATCCAATCCACTATGGTTGGGCATCTTGGTTGATCCCATGCATTTGTTATTATGAATAGTGCTGCTATGAATATATGCATGCATGTGTCTTTTTGGTAGAATGCTTTATTTTACTTTGGGTATATACCCAGTAGTTAGTAGGATTGCAGGATCGAGTGGTAGTTCTGTTTTAAAGAAATTTCCACAATGCTTTCCACAGTGGCTGAACTAATTCACTTTCCCATCAGCAGTGTGTAAGTGTTCCTTTTTCTCCACAGCCTCACTGGCATCTGTGTGTTTTTTTGTTTTGTTTTGTTTTGTTTTTGTTTTGTTTTGTTTTGGTTTGTTTTTTGAGACAGAGTCTCACTCTGTCGCCCAGGCTAGAGGGCAGTGGCACGATCTCGGCTCACTGCAAGCTCCACCTCCCGGGTTCACACCATTCTCCTGCCTCAGCCTCCCCAGTAGCTGGGACTACAGGTGCCCACCACCACGCCCGGCTAATTTTTTGTACTTTTATTGGAGACGGGCTTTCACTGTGCTAGCCAGGATGGTGTCAATCTCCTGACCTCGTGATCCACCCACCTCGGCCTCCCAAAGTGTTGGAATTACAGGCGTGAGCTACCGCGCCTGGCCCATCTGTTGTTTTTTGACTTTTTAATAATAGCCATTCTGACTGGTGTGAGGTGGTATCTCATTGTGGTTTTTATTTTGAATTGCCCCTTTGGAATTGGCCTTTTCAATGGTCAAAAACTGATAGTCGGTGGGTTTTATGGCACGTAAAGATGCAGGGAAGAGTAGAAAGGAGAACTCTTACCTTTGAGGAAGTGTTATGGGGTAAAATTCCTCCCATTCACCTCTCTGCTAATAACCTATGCACAAATGCTAAAGACTATCTCTTCTGTGATGAAATATGTTTTCTCAAATTCTTTATATCTTCATTTTCAGTTTTAAGAAAACTTCAAAGATGAAACAATTTGGGGAAGAAATGAGGACGAAAAACATAAATTTTTAAATAAAGTTGTGTTTGAGCTAAATATGGCAGTAAATTCAAGAGACTTCCACCAACTTCGTCACTATAAAAGCACTTAGAAATATTTTTGGACAACTTTCAGGAACGAACTTCATCACTGCTTTTAACCTTTGTGTCTGTGTGTGTGTTTCCCATTACCCTTATACCTTTATTTGATTTGTATTGTTACCAAAGTTGTTGCACTTCTATTGTGGGGGCACGCAATAATTGATGTTTATGTGCTCACCATTTCTTTGACTGTTGGGCAAGCAAGACGTTGCCTGTCCCAGACTTTCCTAGGGAAGAGCACATTGTAAATGACTAATGCCCCCTACAAAAAGAAGGGAAGAAAAGAAGTGCACATTTGTATAAATAAAACCCCTTTTACTTTACATGCATAGTTTCAGAAGAGAGAGACTGGATATTCTTTCTCCCCCTAAAATACATTAGATAGATACTTCTAGAGGTGTGCACTTTTATTATGCTATTCATTTGATTCATGATTCATAAAGCACCTTTGTAATGAAAGCTGGCCAGGGTCTAAGCCAACACACTGACTTTAAAGATAGGCTTTGGCCATAATTCTCTGTGCTCTGGTTAGAGCAGCAGGGAACGCCAATAGAATTTAAACTCATAGTCTTTCAAAGTAAAATTTGACAAAGAGAAGCTTACCTAAAATATTGTTGGTAAAAATAAAAGGAAGGCAGTAACTAGGGGAAAAAAAAGAAACAGAATTGTTCCCTTTTGGAACTGTATTTTCAAAGAAAAACTGTTAGTCTTTTCATTCATGCCATTAAAGTGTATTCCTCTACCTTCAGAAAAAAATAGCATTGTTATGCAGAAGAAAGGAGTAGTCAGATGTTTTATTTTTAGGTAAAACCAAATAGTGTGATTTGGATTAGTTGTTGCAAGTTTCAAATTCTGAGAACCTCATTCGAACCAGGGGCTCATGTGGGCTTTTGGTGGATGGGGAATCTGGCTGTTTATATTCTTCTTGACACAATCCGTGAGTGCTGGATTCCAACAATCACAGACAATTCTGCTTTCCATTTATTTTGATGAGTAGAGCAGTTTATACAATGCCAATACATTCTATAAATGGTTTTCTTATATAATGGGCTTTTACTCTTTTTGATGACATAATCAGAGAGGTAAATAATAGCAGAGCAGAATGAAATGGTGTCGCCAAGGGCAGAACTTACTATTACTCTTAGCATTCTATCCCACTAGAGTTAAAAAGCTTTAAAACAAGTGTTTTTTTTTTCATTTATTTAAAATTATTCTAGTAACCAAAAACATCATCTTAAGGTGCATAAGTTTTATGTTTTGCATATATTCAAGAGCCTTAAATATATACTAAGGGGCGAATGAGGGAGGGAACATTTTGTATTTAGTATAAGCAAAATTCTTAGTGTTCTATATCTGGAGTCTTGGTTAGTAGTTGACATTACTGATGAAGGACAGGAAATTGGAATCCAATAGATCTGCTGTACTTTGCTACAACCTGTTAGGAAATACTGCCTCAGCCGATCCTTCTGTCATCTGTTTTTTTTCTCCCTGACTTGGGCATTAGGTGTATGTAAATCATACAGTTTCGGGCCCTTCTTAATAACATGGCAATGGTTCTTTTTCTTTTTTTGTGTTTTTCTTCAAAAATAATAACCACTTTTCATTTTCTTTTCTTTTTCTTTCTTTCTTTCTTTTTTTTTTTTTTTGAGACCGTCTCACTTTGTCATCCAGGCTGGAATGCAGCAGCACGATCTCGGCTCACTGCAACCCCTGCCTCCTGGGTTCAAGCGATTCTCCCACCTCAAACTCCTGAGTAGCTGGCATTACAGGCATGCACCACCACACCCAGCTGATTTTTGTATTTTTAGTAGAGACGGAGTTTCAATGTGTTGGCCAGGCTGGTCTTGAACTCCTGACCTCAGTAATACAGCAGGCTGTATTATTATACAGCAGTGATCAAGTGAAATGAGGGTGACTTGAACACAGGCACTGCAACACTGAGACATCCATCTGATCATCACCAGGGCCACTAAGTGACTCACAGCTGGGTAGCATACACAGTGAGGAGATGCTGCACACAACGATGATTCCCATCCCCAGTGTGATGGAGTGGGTGGGATCCATCTACTCAGAATGGCAGGCAAAATACAACTTAGACATTATCTCTGAAATTTTCCATTTAGTATTTTCAGGCCAGGAATATTGTCCACAAAAGTTAACCATCAGTAACTGAAACCGCAGAAAGGGAAACCATAGATAAAGACAGCCTGCTGTATTATTCCCATTTTGCAGAGTTTTAAGAACTCTTAAGATTTGAAGCCTAGAATGTCCGAACCTAGAGTGCCCTAAAATCTGTAAGCTCTTTTTGCTATTGTTAATATTGCATGGCTCTCTGTGCCCGCCAGATTGAATGACCTCCAGAAATTAAGTGAGCCAATGCCCAAGATGCCAGGCCAATTGGCTTGGTTTCCAGACTTGGTTGAGCCCAGCTGCTCACCCTCCACCCTGGGGGTGGCGGGCAATAACTAAAAGAGAAACATCTGATTCCTCTCTGGAGCGCTCTCCCTCTTTCCTATAGCATTGGCTATTTAGGAATAGGGATTCTGTCTTCTGGTGTAGTTTTATGTCTGGCACAGTGTTCTGGTAACTATTGAATGCATTATTTGTAGAAAAGGAAGAAGAATAATTTACCTTTCTGTAGTGCTCAGATCATTCAGCCAAGAGTAAGTAATGCCTAATTGCATGAAGACTGCCACACGGAAGAACTAAATCACATTCACGCATGATGCCAAAGAGTAAAGATAGTAGCGACACATAATATTCAATTAAATGCACCATTCAGTGTTTTTGCCTTCCCTGCCCTAAAGTTCATGTGTTGATAAAAATGACTTTCTGATATAGGGAGTTCATTTCAAAAAATGCTCTGTATTTTGAGAATATTTTATATTTGGTTAATGAGGTGCTAATACATGTAAAAGAAATTAAGAAAACCTCATTAAGGGATCCAAAGTAGTAATATTTTATAAATGGCAATACCATCAAATAGTATTATCTCAGTGTTGAACATCAGATGTTTCCAATGTCCTCCCCTATGTGTGAATACCCTCTACAACATCCTGAATGCACTATCTCCAGCCTCTGCCCTGATCCAAACATGGACAAAAACAGTTTTTTTACAACCACAAATTAGAGTCTTGGACAGTTGTAATTCTTATATCTTTTCTAATACTGAATTGAAATATACTTTCTCTAGTTTTCACCATGCTGGTAGTCCTCTTTTTTCTCTACTTCTCTCTCTCATAAAACTGCTCTAAATTTGCTGGGTTGGAATCTAAAGTTGAATTGAAAAATTGATATGTAGTGTAAGACATAGTATTTAAACATACTCTATGAGTGGTCATTTAAATTGGACCTTTTAAAAATGCAAAAGGAGTAAAAAAGAATAAAAACATTTAATTTTCTCTCCTGTTTTAGTTTTAAGCATCTCTATTGCACTATTTCACTCATCTAAGTGAAATCAAGATCTTGGTTTTGGACTAAACTGAAATTCAAATGTGTATGAGCATGTTTGTTATTTAGTTGCATGGGTTCATGAGGCATTTATTTTGATTTTTAAAAAATTGAGGGGCTCTGGATTTTTTCTGTGCACCTGAGACAACAATTGAGATGAAGAGGGCAGCGTGTGTCTGCCCACCACACTGTCTCTGCTTGAGGCTATAGACTTGCAGCCAAAAAGCAGGGGAACACTTCATAAAGAACTCCATGAGATATGGGAAAAGTGAGAGTCCTCTGGCTTTATTGCAGATATAAGCTGTAACCTGAGTCAGGGAGAGAGACATTCTCCCAGGAGTCTCTGTGAGTCTCTGAGGGTTTGTTGTCCTGGGAAGATTTTGGCAGTGAGGTTTTTGATGTGAAAAATTTGCACTGGAGGGAGGGAAACAGGCAAAGAAGACTTCATTTAAGATCTTGCAATAGGGAAGAGAGATAGAATTCAATTCTGCTGAAACAAGAGGTGGGAAGACTTAAGTGCTGGGCTGGCCTAATAGAAAAGTTCCTAAGGGATATTAAGGGAGAGGCTGGTCATATGATTAGGCCATGTGTTTTGGCTAATTGCCACTTATGGAAGTTAGGTTCCGACCCTCCCACAGAGACTAGGAGAAAAGAGTGCTATCTTTCTTGATGATTGCATTTCAAAGAGATGGCTCTCAGGTCCTTGAGAAAGACATCACTGGACTGTGAAGCAAGAGACTAGAAGATTTACATCTCAAAGGGAAACAGTACAAATTTGCAATTGTAAGCTTTGTAAAGTAAATGTTCTAAAAAGGGGGAGGTCAGGGGCTTATACATTCATGAAGAAGCCTGTCAAAAGTTTAGTCAAGCTGAAGGGAAGCTTAAGAATGTCTTGGTCAAACAAGGATATTCTCCCATGGCTGTAGCAGTGGCACTGAGAGGCACAGTCTTTGAGTGTTTTCGAAGCAGTGGGTGTCACTGAAAAGCTAAGACACTGTGAGAAAATAACTCACGAGATACTTCTGGATCTCCTGGAGGCTCTTGGAGAGGTTTGCAAAAGTCTGAAAGTGTGTGCAATATAGGTAGGGGCAAGACCAGTGAAATTTGGGTCATCACCACTAATGTGATCCCACAGACAGCCAGTGACTGGCAAGACGGGAGAAGTACAGAGTACGGAGGTGAAATGTTTCAACTGGACTTTGAACGTGTTATACCTTTCAGTCCACGGGTGCATGGACTGTGACATTTTGCTGCTTTGTCCCTCATAAAATGAGTGCTGTGGTAGTGTGAAAGTAACACTAGACAGTAAAAGACCTGAGTTTGTTTTTCTTTGTACTGGTTGCTAGCTAAACTGACTTGGATGAGGCACTCATCCCTCCTGGACTTCCTTATGGGGAATTGGGATAATAGATCTATTTCACAGGTTATCAGGATTAAATCAATATACATGGCATCCTTTGCAAAGCACTATGAATGACAGATCAGAGGCTTTTCTTTTGATTTTTAATATCTTACCCATTACTTAACCAGTAGCCTTAATGTGACCTCAATTGTGTCTCTTTAGGACGTTGGTAACTTTTCATATTCAGATTATTCCTTCTGTGTACTTTTTGGAACTTTATTCCAGTTCCCATTCATTTAAATGGTATATAATGTTTTAAATTGAACTTTTATCTCTATTTAATCTGTCATGTTTTTTTTTTTTTTTTTTTGTCTTGGACTTGGACTTCCTTTATACAACTCTATCTCTTGGGAGCACTTTTGTGATAAAATGGAGGTCAGCAGGAATCTTGCCCCCACACTTCTGTCTGAATACAACACATGTATGTAACTGCTGCATTTGCTCACCACCACCAAAATGCTTCAGTGTTTGGTCAGTGGTTTTTAAGTTCTAAATGTATGCATCTGTTCAAATCTGTGTAAATTGTACTCTCTAGCCGTAAGTTGCTTGATATCAATGTCTGTCTGTCTATCTATCTATCTATCTATCTATCTATCTATCTATCTATCTATCTGAAACCAATTATGTTTGTAGAATGTCTAAAGAAGATGCCAGAAAAATTTTGTGCTCTTTGATAGAAAGTGTGGGTGTTGATTTAAAAAAGAAGAAGAAAGAAATCCACATTTAATGGGATAAACATTTGTTTACCAGAAAAAAATTAATTTCTAACTTGAAAGGAATTGCTTATTTTTCCATTAAATCCTCAGAACAAAAAAATAACAATTTTGAGAGGGCAATCTAAAGATGCAGTTGTGGTTACTTTGGTATTTGGCCATTTTTCTGTAGTAATTTTGTCTGAACAAGACCCAAGTGTGTGCTATTCTTTGGCTTTATAGCCCTCTAACCATAGGCGCTGATGGCATTCACAATTATGGATTAAATAGGGCCAACCCTTGTCAGTAATTTGTTAAAAAATTCCCACAGAGATACCTATGGTGCTGCTGAACAATGATGTTGGTAGTGTGTTATTTTGCTTTAGGAAAAGTTACTGCATTCCAACATGGGGTTCAATGACTGGTCCTGGAAACCTCTTCTCTGATGTAAATTAAACCTTGAGTACACTCTGCCTGGTACTGAAATTAGCATCTGGGTCCCGACCAAATTCTAACTTGTGAAATTGCAGATTACTTTACTACTGGATAAGAAATATACTCCATCATATCTTTCCTTTGTTATTTAATTATGCCTGGGGTTGTTAAATCACAGTAGCATTTTGCCACTGTGTGCAACCAGTGGGCTTTTAGAAATTTTAGCATGAAAGGCTCTCAAGAAAACATGAAAATCTTTTAACACAGGGTTACCTCCAGGAGGCTACTTTTGGTTTAGTTATGTGATTATTTTTGAGCAAATACATTTTCTTTAGTTCTACTTAGTGTTCTTTTTTAAATTGATGGACTTTCACAATAGGTTTCCAGGTCTTGCACTTTTCAATTTCATTTTTGGGGGTGTGGAAGTTTCAGAGTGAGATATAAAGTGATTTGTGAGATTAAAAATATTGAAGATAGGATCATTTGACAGTAATTTGGTGATCTGATTTTTTTCTGGAAATAACAATAGAAAGCTGATATTCTTAAGTGAGAGAAAAAATTTTTGAAGACAGCTACTGGATAGTTGAATATTTTATTTATTAATGAGATTGTTCACATTTTGAAGAGAGTATTAACTGTGGTGCAATTGGGTTCTTTGTGAAGTGGCAGCAAAAGTCTTCTTGGTTTACACCAGGGTCAGCAAATTACACCTTGCAGGCCAAATCAGGTCTGCCACTTGTTTTGTAAATAAAGTTTTACTGGGGCATAGTCATGCTCATTTGTTTATGTGTTTTCTGTGCCTGCTTTTAAGAGACTATATGGACTTTAAAGCCTGAAATATTTACTATCTGTTCCTTTCCAGAAAACGTTTGCGTACCTCTCCTTTATATCATTAACTCTATCCTGTGGAGTCAGAGCTGGCTGTGCACATCCTCTAAACCAAGGGAGAATCAAAATACATATTTGAGAAACAATCCTAAGATTTTCCCATCCCTTGGACGCTGGCTAGACATTTGTGGCAACCACAAGCTTCACTTTCTCTTTTCTCCCTTTCTCAAGATAGATCTGTGACTGTGGCACCAGCAGTTTGGGTTTGGTAGATGATAATATTGGATTGATAGTGTGTATACAGCCTTGAGCCTTAGAGTTAGTTTTTTTTTTTCCAGCCACAGCTTCACATTTTAGACTACCTGTTTGTAACTACCCTTGTGCTATAGTTGCTCTTATGCTGTAAACCATGACAGCATACTTCTATCTTTTGACATTGGCCAAAACTGGTCACACAACCACTACTAAGCCATTATTGTAGATTAATAAGAATTTGTATCTAGATTTAAAAATTTATATTTTTGAGATGGGATCTGTGTATGTTCCTCGGGCATATGTATGAACTTTGGGCTCCTGCAATCCTCTTACCTAAACCTCCCAAGTAGTTGGGATTACAGGTCTGCACCACCATGCCTAGTTTACACTTGAATTTTGGAATGGAGTTATTTACTCTTGCATTGCTTGGGAGAAGGATGGACACCTGGATTGCTTACTTTCCTTTTGCTACTCTAGAGCTACCTGTTTTCTGCCTATTTTATCATGGGTTTCCCCCAAAAGAAGAGCTGGAGAAAAGGAATAGATGCAGATAGATAGCTTATTTGAGGAAGTGACCTCAGGGAACAGGAGTCGGAGGATTGAACGGTGATGTTGATAGTGTGTTATTTTGCTTCAGGAAAAGCTACGGCATTCTGTCGTGGGATTCAATGGCTGGTATTGGAAGCCTCTTCTCTATTTGATACAAATTAAACCTTGAGTATTAGGACTAGTGAAATGGAGAATATATAAAGATAATCCAAGAGTGGAGTTATTAATACTGAATGTTAGTTACTACTATGGGCAACTGGGGTTCAGTTTAGTTGAAAACCCTCTGAAGAATGGTATAGATTCTCCTTCAGACTTGTTTGCTCAAGACATGGGAAAAGGGTATATTTATCTAGTTGATTCCAACTCCAGTTGGTCAAGGCTTGCCCCTGGGGCTGCTAACTTCCTTGGATGTACAGTCGGAGTATGATGCAGAATGAGTAAGCAGGCTAGTCTTGTGTAGGTATCTCATGCAGTGGAGACAAAGAATTCCTGAAGCACAAGAAACATTTGTGCAGCTAAATTAAGGTTCTATTGCTTCGGCTGGTTGCTAAAGCAATAGTCAGAACAAAATGGTGAGCCAAGAGGATGTGAGACAGGACACTGAAAATGTATATCTCCCTGTCCTTCTCAACCTGCTTCATACCTCAGGGAGCTGACCTCTGTAGCATAGATCACCTGAACTCCCTTTCCATCTGGCTTCTCATTGAGTCTTTGGTACCAGAAGAAATGGTAAGAAATCTGAAGGCAGGAGAATAGAATGGTTGAGAGCATTTGTTTCCCCTATCTTCTGTCCTTCCTGCATTGCCACAGTTTGTTCCTCTGGGCTGCCACTCCTATTGGGTGAACCGGCTTCCATGACTCCACCCCTCTTTGGGTTTGGTAATATCATTCTCTCTCTCCCGAAGGCCACAGCTCCTGCTAGGAGGCCTTTTTCCTGTAGTTATAGATCTGCCTTAGATTGAATAACTGCTCATCTCTCTTTTCTTTCAGACCTGGAGTAGATTTTAGTTTTCTGTTGTTGCTGATTTTCGGACCCAGCTCAAATCTTTTGCTGAGCTTTTACCTATTAAATCTTTTGATTGTGGCTTAATTTACTGCCCAAAGAAAATTGGGGTTTTGTTAGCAGTGAATAAGGGAGAACTTTTATGGGTTGACATCTAAAGTAGTGTCCGCTATTCCTGTTATGGGGCCAGGACCAACTGAAAGCTTGTCACCAGTGGAATGGCTTCAACACACTTAGAAAAATGGCGTAGAGATGAAGTTCCTCTTTTGAGTAACATTCAGCTTTAGTGGCCTACTACTCCCATATTTTGGGTTGTTGAACTGGTAATCCTATATTTTAATTTTCCATTGCATTTTTTTCTTAAACATTAAAACCTTTTCAATTACAGGATTTAAGCAATATAACAGGCATCAACATAAAAGTGAAAATCTCCCTTGATTCAACTACTCAGAGATAAATATTGTTAACATTTTGAATTTCTTCAGACTTTATCAATTGTCTATAAAGGTGATCAGGACCTTGGTTTTGTTTGGAAGGAAGACACTAAGTGTAAAAATGTGGATGGGATGAGAGGAAACAAGGATAATTAAGTCACTGTATTGTCAGGTCAGCATAATGTGGATGGGATGAGAGGAAACAGGGATAATTAAGTCATTCTATTGTAAGGTCAGCACAAAGTCTGGATCTATCTCCTATTATTCAAAGATGATATTCAAATAAGATTAAAAAGAAAAGTAAATTGAAGAAAAATAGAAAACAAAAAACAAATGTCTATGACCCACCCACCCCTAAACATAACTAAAGAATAAAAGAACACCATGCTTTTCAAAAATTCCCTATGGTTAAGTACTTGTGGGCCGGGCGCGGTGGCTCAAGCCTGTAATCCCAGCACTTTGGGAGGCCGAGAAGGGCGGATCACAAGGTCAGGAGTTTGAGACCATCCTGGCTAACATGGTGAAACCCCGTCTCTACTGAAAAATACAAAAAACTAGCCGGGCGAGGTGGCGGGCGCCTGTAGTCCCAGCTACTCGGGAGGCTGAGGCAGGAGAATGGCGTGAACCCGGGAGGCGGAGCTTGCAGTGAGCTGAGATCCGGCCACTGCACTCCAGCCCGGGCGACAGAGCAAGACTCTGTCTCAAAAAAAAAAAGTACTTGTAACAACTTAAGTTTCTCTCATGAGATAGTAGAAAAATGTATTATTGTGAATTCATTTAGCAGAATTCTATGTTGTTAGTAGAATGTATGGAATATTACATATATAAAATTATCTTTAAGATATTTTTAAAAAATCAAGGCCTCTATTGTACCATTTATATTAAAAACAGCACAGATGAACATACATTTACATGCTCGAGTATAAATAAAATGTTTCTGGAAGGAAATAAGTAACTATTAACAATGTTTGATTACAGAAAATGGTTGCATATTTGGGGGTAAGAGGGAGATTTGCTTTTCATTACATTTGTTTTTGTCATATTTAATTGTTTTTCCGTCCACACATTATTCAGTTGGAAAAGATTTACTAGAGGGAAGGTAATTACATCTTAATTGTGCACTCAACTTCAAAACAACATCAGAATCCCTGAAATAAGGGAAGAAAGGTGACATTAAAAAAGTCAAAAGTTGTTTTCTACATAGTTGTAAGTACAAAGTGAATCGGCAAGAAAAATTTACATTGTAAAGGAATTAAAATGAGGAAATTAAAGTCTGCATTGGAAGCAGTTACTGATAAGAATCATCTCTTTAGAGATGTAACCAATAACTTGGAAGATATTTTCAACAATTCTCCTGGAATTCATAGCACAATAACAAATAAAAGAAATTAACAGAAAGAAGAGGACAGAAACAAAAGGCAAAGAACAGAAGTTCAGCCTACAGAAAACTGGTCTAGAGGAGAGAACAAATAGAACAGAGCAAGCATCAGGAACTAATAGTAGAAAACTTTCCTGAGATGAATAACATCCTAAGACAGCACATGAGACAAACTGGTCAACAGGAAAACTACACCTAAACATACCTACAGAAATTTTGGAATTTCAATAGTAAACAAAGAATCCTCTGAGCATCTAGAAAGACAAAGTAGAGAGATCAGGCTGGTCTCAATCTTTTTCTCCATAATGTTGAACATTAGATGCTAGTGGAGCAATATTTATAGAATTTTGAAGTAAGTAAAAATAATTTGAGATTAACCAGAAATTCTCTGTTTAGTCATATATTATCATTCTTATGTAAAGGAATCAGAGAAGCTTTGTATTTACTATCTATTGATAGATTTCTATGGGCTATAAAATTTATATACTCCACGTATTACAATTTATAAAAAAATACACTGTAATAACTGTTTTTATTTTTGTTTTTAAAGATACTCAGAAATTCTGCTCTTGGGAAGATGGATTAGAAGTATTGTTCTTTACTCTTCCCACTAACTACAACTAAAACCCCAGACTTACATATAAAACAAGCATAAGGAGACTCTGAAAGGTGAAGAGAAGAAGGTGGACTTACTGGAGATCTTGAGACCCAAGAAATAATGGAGTAGTAAGTTCCTTGGATTTTCTTTTTGCCTAATATACCCCAGACTTGGAGCTGAAGAAGTTGGCAGCCCAGAAAAACCAAAAGGCACACATTTTCAAAAGTCTCAATAAAAGCCACTTTCCTCTAGCCAAAGGACCAAGAAATGGGCAGCCCAGACAGACAAAACAACAACAGTAGAACCCTAAAAGCTCTCTTAGATCAATAAAAAGCACTGTAGCCAAACACCACAGAAATGTTGTGATCCCAACCCTTATCCACAATAGCAAGGATTAAATGTGAATCTGGACTTCTATCCTCACCAGAATGTGACAAGGTGCATCATCTCCCCTCTCAGGGTCATGTTAGGGAAGGATAAGTAGGGAGCCAAGACTTTCATACCTACCAGGCAGTTAGGGGATCTTGAACTCCCAGTCTTACCTGGCAGTAATCAGGCACCTCTGTCTCTCCTGGATAGTGGCCTAGAGGAGTGTCAGGACTTTCCTGACTTCCCTTTTGTGGAAAGACCACTCACTCTCCTCATACGTTAGCAGAGGCCACAAGAAATGATTTCACACATAAATTTGATACCTTTGATGAATGGGCCAAATCTTCAAAAACCACAGATTACTACAACTCACCCAATATAAAACAGATAATTCAAATAGCCCTGTAACTATTAAAAAAATTGATCTTATTACTTAAAAACTCCCAAAATAGTAATATCCGAGCCCAGATGGTTTTTCTTGCGAATTCTAGCAAACATGTAAAAAAAGAATTAACATTAACTGTACACCAAGTCATCCAGAAATTAGAAGAGAAGAAAATGCTTCTCAGTTCATTTTATGATGCTAGTATTACTCTGATACCAAAAAATTAAAGTACAAAAAAGCTAACTATAGGCCAATATCCCTCATAAACATGGATGTAAAAATCCTCAGTAAAACACTATCAAATATAATTCAGCTAAAAAGAATTAGACACCATGAACAAATGGGATTTGTTCAAAGAAGGCAAGTCTAGCTCAATACTGGAAAATAAATTAATGCAACCTACCATTTTAGCGTGGTAGAGAAAAAATTGTTATGTTCATAACAAGCAATGCAGAAAAAAGCACTGGACATTCACCCATTCATCACAAAGACTTTCAGAACAAATAGAAATAAAGGGGAGTGTTCTCAGTCTGTTAAAGATCATCTACAGAAACTCCACAGTTAATATTTTATTTAATAGTGAAAGATTAAATGTTTTTCCCTAAGATTGGCAACAAGGTAAGCGTGTCTGCTCTTACTACTCAACTTAGTGCTAGAAGTTCTAGTCAGTACAAGACAAGAAAGGGAACTAAAAGGCATATTGGTTGGAAAGGAAGAAAAAAAAACTGTCCTACTTTCAGATGTTATAATTGTTCATGTATACATTCCAAGGAATCTATACAAAAATTCCTGGAATGAATAAGTAAGTTCAGCAAAGTTGCAAGATTCAAGATAGGCATACAAAAATCTATTTTATTTCTATACATCAGCAATAAACATGTAGAAAAGCCACAATTAAATATAAAATACCATTTAAATTTGCTCCACAAAAGAGAAAGAAATACTGAGGTGTAAATATATCAAAACATAAATAGGACTTGGAGACAGAAACTACAAATACTGATGAAAGAAAGCAAAGAAGATCTAAATAGCTGGAAAGACATACCATATTCATAGATTGGAAGAATCAACATAGTAAAGATGTCAATTCTCCAAAAATTGATACACAGGCTGAGTGCAATTCCTATAGTTCCGGAAATATTTTTTGTGTATATATACAGAAGATTATTCTAATATTTAAATGGAAAGTCAAAGAAACTAGAGTAGCTAAAACTATTTGAAAAAGAACAAATTGGGAGGAACCAGTCTACTTAATTTCTACAGTAACTGAGACTGTGTTATTGGCAGAAGGGTAGACACATAGATCAGTGGACAGAATAGAAAACCCAGAAGCAGGTCCCCAAAATTATGCCTGATTGATTTTTTTTCAAAGATGCAAAAGCAATTTGATGAAAGCTAGCATTTTCAACAAACTATATTGGAGCAAGTGGACATCTATAGACAAAAACTGACATAAGTCTCATACTTCATATAAAAATTAAGTCAAATTGGAACATGGACTTAAATGTGAAACTATAAAATTTTGGGAAAAAAATAGGAGAAAATCTTTGAGATCTAGGGTTAAACTTGACACCAAAAGTATGATCCAGAAAAGGAAAATTGATAAATTGAGCTTCATAAAATAAAAAAAAAAAAAATTAAAAAACCCTTTTCTCTGTGAAAAACCCTTTTAAGTGGATAACAAGATAAGATACTGACTAGGAGAAAATATTTGCAAACTACATGTCTGATGAAGGATTAGTGTCTGGAATATGCAAAAAAACTCAAAACAGTAAAACAAAAACAAGAAAACGGGCAAATGTCAAGAAGAGATATTTTACTGAATGAGAAAAATGGATGACAAACAAATATGTGAAAAGATTTCCAACATCTTTTCATAATCTATAATCATTAGGAAAATCAAATTAAAATATCAGTATACACCTATCAGAATGGCTAAAATAAGAGAAAAACGGATGACAAATAAACATGTGAAAAGATTTCCAACATCATAATCATTAGGAAAATCAAATTAAAATGTCGGTATACACCTATCAGAATGGCTAAAATAAGAAACAGTGACCAACACCAAATTATGAATTTGTATCTCATTACAGCTTTAATAATATGCCATTAATTTTCTTAGTATTTTCCTTGCTATTGTTTTTCTTAATAATGGACTTGAATATCTCTTTTACTTAATGGTTTATGAGAAGCTGGCTTGTGTTGGTATTTAATGTAAAATGGTTAGAGATACTTTGCTTCTTCAAAAACAATGAAGTAGCTCAAGGAATGATTAACAGTATAATCAAATAACATGAAGTCAAGCAGATAATTAAAGGTATATATGAGAACATAAACTTTGCCCTTTTCAGAGCTGTAAGCCCAGGACTGTGTCATTAGTCTAGGACAGGCAATCAATAAACTTTTGTTAAATGGGTATGTGAATGATCAAATAAGGGGATGAATAAAAACAGAACTTGTGGAATAAGAAGAATATTAATAGAACTGAAAATTGTAAGACTTCCTAAGGATGCTCCGGGCTACATTCTTTTTTTTTTTTTTTAGACGGAGTTTCATTCTTTGTTGCCCAGGCTGGAGTACAATGGGGCGATCTGGGCTCACTGCAACCTCTGCCTCCCGGGTTCAAGCGATTCTTCTGTCTCAGCCTCCTGAGTAGCTGGGATTACAGGCGCCTGCCACCACGCCTGGCTAACTTTTTTGTATTTTTAGTAGAGATGGGGTTTCTCCATGTTGGCCAGACTAGTCTCAAACTCCTGACCTCAGGTGATCTGCCCACCTCCGCCTCCCCAAGTGCTGGGATAGAGGTGTGAGCCACTGCTCCCAGCCAGGGCTACATTCTTAAAAAGAATTGTACCCTTTGTCACCCAGAGCTGTGAAAATGGACAGACCAGTGCAAGTACATGTTTCCAGGGAAACCTATGAGCTGAACCAAGTATGGTCTTAGAATACACTGGTAGAGACAGACAGATCTGCCTAATTCTTCATTTCTGGGACATTGGATACTTTCTGGGAGCAAAATTAATCATAGGAAGGAAGCTTGCCACTGTGACAAGTTGGTAGCATTGCAAAAAACAAAAAAACAGAGAAAACTTACTGTTTATCCTTGAAATCCTTTTAACATGTGCCAAAGCTTTCCATTTCAGCCCCAAAATAAAACCTTTGCAGTAAAAATTGATGTAGGTTTATTTCGAGGTTTGTTACAGGTAGCAAAACCTTTCCTGAATGCACAGTTTTGTATAGGAAAGGATTGCTGTGCTGTTGGGCACTGAGAAACTGAGGAGAGGGAGGGTTTCACTGCTACAGGGAAGGATGTGGGATTCTTAAAGACTCATTTTGGTGACTTCATACATTTTCCCAATATTAATATCCTGGAAAAGGAAGAGTAACAGATAGAATCTCAAGCTAGGGACACAGTGTTGGATAGACTGACTGTAGATAAAGTCACTTTTTGTGGGTCCTGTTTCAGGTGGCTCTGACTGGCTTCCTTCACTTCTATGTGTGCTACAGTCTGAATGTTTCTGCCTCTCCAAAATTCATGTGTTGTAACGTAATCAGCAATGAGATGCTATTAGGAGGTGGGGTTTGGGAAGGTGATTAGATCATTAGAATGGGACTAGTGTCTTTATAATAGAGGCTCCGGGGACCTGCCTTGTCCCTTCTACAATGTGAGGACACAGCAAGAAGGCACCATCTATGAACTAAAAGCGAGCGCTCACTAGACACCAAATCTACTGATGCCTTGATCTTGGACTTTCCAGCTCCCAGAACTGTGAGAAATTACTTTCCGTTGTTTATAAACCACCCAGTTTCTATTATTTGGTTATAGCAGCCCAAACAGACTAAGACAATGTGCAACATCCCCAAGTCTTCTGATGCTGAAATGAAATGATGTTTCTTTCTCCATTGTCAGTTTTTGGTTCTCAAAATTCCCATTTTTTTATGACCTGTGATGAGATTAACAGAATTGAAATAGAAGCCTTCAAATCTTATATATTGAATACAGCAGATAATTAATATTTCCTGTCATGGCTTAGGCTAAAGTCCCACACCCTCTGGCCTCTGCTTAAAACAATCCAACATGCTCCTTTTTAATCAGATAGCAATTCTCAAGATCCTGTTAAGAATCCTAGCCAAACCTCCTAATCATTCAGGTGCCTCACACAAAAGACTGGTTTGCTTTTTTGCTTTTGTTTGGAAGGTCACCTTTGTCAGGGCTGTAATTAATTCTTGCCAGGCTAATAGTGTTCCCTGTGAATCACACAGGTCTTGGGGGGAGAAAATTGATAATCTAATAACCATGGCAAAGTGAGACATCATCACCTTCCAGAACAGGTATCTGGCTGTCTTTTTTTTTTTTTTTTTTTTTTTTTTTTTCCTTTTTGGTGGTCACAAGTTGGTCTGTAGTTATGATTGCTGCTAACTATAGAGAAAATTCAAAAAACAAAACCCAGTTTCTTTGACTTTCTTTAGGTTAGCTGTATCTTCTGCCCCTGGTTTCAAGTAGAAAGGCAGATTCGGAGTCAGCCCATCCCCTCACCTGGAAGCAGACTTTTCATGCAATAAGATACAACAGCTTAGCTTGCATGAGGTTTTGGGAAAAGGCCAAATATTCAAAAAACCATCTGCTTGCACTGCTCATAAATCACAGAAATGATTGCCCTTGATCTGCAGCCATTCTCCATTATAGAGGATATTGGTTTCCAAAAGATGTCACAGCATATTGAAATGAGATGGTCTCTTCCAAGCAGAAAATTCCTCTTCACCATTACATTATTATAGTTGAGTAGAATTATGTCATGTTAGTCCTCAAAGGCAGATAGGATCTCAGAGAAGATGCAAGTGGAGGGGTGGTTGTATTTTGCAACTAGCATAAAGGACAAGCCGCTAAAACTTTTTTATGCTTTGCTCCAGTCAAATACTGTGAGAGTTTGACATGATTGGGAGCAAGGAGTTCTATTTCTGAACATGTCTTTTGAACAGATGTCCATCTTGTCACCCGTAACACTTTTTCTCACCAAGAGCAGAGACAATGACAGTTAATAGAATGAATATAAAGAATGACTGTACAGCAAATAGCCCATGAAAGTTAGACACTGTTATTTAGCACTTGTGGAACTATCTGCAGTATACTTGGCATTGTACAAAGTACAGGGCATGACAGGACATCTGGCCAATGGCTTTGATGATCTAAGTGAGACACAACCTTCTGAGGAGCTAGCCTGGAAAATGCAGACTCTGCTCACTTACCCTCTGTTGTAAGAGCCAGTGAAGTGTCAGGTCTGAAATCCACAAAGCTCCAGGAAATTCCCAGAACATTCTTTGACACCCAGGGTTCATTCCAGCTGGGCTGATCTGACAGCATGTTGCCGGCTGACCTACAGGGAGTTGGTTGCAGTTACAGGCTCATGTGCGGTGTCTTTGTTCAGAAAATGATTACAATGAGTGCTCTTTCATTCTGAGTTTACTTTACCATCTGTTTGAAATCACAAAAGGGCAAACTAGGTGAGGGGTGGACAGGAACTTTTGTACTGTGTTTGTAAATGTTGTACAAATGTAAAACTCTTCTAAAACAAAACACTTATTAAAAACACATTTACTGACAACCTGCTATCTGGCCAGGTTCTGCTGTAGGTGTGTGAGTAAAATTTGCACTTATGAAGTTATATTTTAGCTAACATGTAGCCTAGAAATAATGTGCATCAAATGATGAAAGTCTCGCACCACTATTACTAGGTGATGGATGGTGGGATGATGGCAGAGAGCGTAGGGTATAAAGGAGAATATGGTGATTAAGTAAAAGATTTTGGTGTTTTACAGACCTGGGTTTGTATTCCAGTTCTACTTTCAAAATATATTATTTTGCGCACGTTATCTAACTTCATTAAGACTAATTTTCTTTGTTGATAATAATATTTTCTCATGAAAATCTTGTTAGAACTAAATATATATATATTTCATATATATGCATACAAACATATGTTTGTATACATGTATATATGTGTGCATATTTGAATATATGTGTGTATATATATGTGTATGTTTGTATATGTATATATCTGTATCTGCAAATTTTGGATACTTGTTCAGGACAAAGCCTGAAAGGGTGCTCAATAAAAGATAGTTATTATTCTACTCAACAAAGTAACAATTCCAAAACACTTTGGTAGAATAAAGAAGTTAGTGCTGATACAGTATTGAACAACTGAAGTGAAGGGTGATCCCATAAGACTGGGTAGGCCGTGTCCCTTAGCCTCAGCTGGCTGTGTGTTTCACCAGATCCTGGGAGGGACAGATGGAAAGTACATGTTGAACCAACACCAAGCATTGTGTGTATGTGTGCCTGCATGTGTGTGTGTGCATGCTTTGGTTTACAAGAAAAAGAAATAGGCTCAGCTACCTCAGGGATGATGATCTATTTCAAGGAAAAATAAGAAGTATAGAAATACAAGGAACTCTTTGCAACTGCATTAGGGTTCAAAGACTAGAGTGAGGTTCTCAGCTGTTCAGGTTATGGCAGCAGCTCCAGTGACTGCTGCATATATGAAGACACAAACATCTTTTTACCCCTCAGAAAGAGATGCCCATTACTCACCATCATCTTGACTCTAGTGAACACAGTGGTCTCAGCTAAGGTTAAGCTTTCCCTGCTTCTTTTGACTTTTGAAATATCTTGTTTTCTGCCTTCTATTGTGTCTCTCCAAAGGCTGCATCTCCAGTGTGTATAGCAAGGTCTTGCCTCCCTGATATAGCTGATTGATCCAGGGGTGGATACGTAACCTTAGAGGGAGCAATATTATTCTTTTTCACAGGAATTATAAAATCAGGACAGATAGCTAGGGAGGAGCAACTGGGCTTCGGTAATGGCCACACTCTAGAGCAGGGTTTCTCATCCTTGGCACTATTGACGTTTTTGGCTGGATAATTCCTTGTTGTGGAAGGCTGTCCTGTGCCTTACAGAAGGTTTAGCTGTATCTCTGGCCTCTACGCACTAGGTGCCCTCTTCATCTGCCCTCCTCTCTCATTTGCCCCAGTGTGACAGTCAAAAATATATCCGGATCTTTCCAAGTGTCCCCTCAGGGGAAAAGTCTTTTCTGGTTTAGATCCAGGGCTCTAGAGCAGTGCTATAAAAGGTCTGGTTTATGGACTGGCAGCATCAGTATCATCTGGGAGCTGCTTGAATCAGAATCTGGTGATGGAGTTCAGTAATCTGTGTTCTCACAAAGGTTGCCATGACTACTATGCATACACGCTAAAGTTTGAGGGCCACTGCTATAGAATTTTGCTAGTCTATGTGTGACTTCAGGATCAGCAGCCTCAGAACACATGAGAGCTTGTTAGGATTGCAGTAGCTCAGACCCCACCCAGACCCAGGTGCAGTGTCACCTGGAACTTTTTATGAATGCAAATTATTTCTAACTGATTTTATGTAAATCAGGAACGCTGAGATTTAACAAGCCCTCCAGGTGATGCTAATGCAGCTTAAATTTCAACTATGGTTACTAACTGGAATCACCCCTGAGATTTTAAAAGCTACTGAGGCCTAGGTCCCATTCCAAAATATTTTTATTTTAGATTAGGGTAAAAACTGTGCATTAACAGCAAAACTTTCATAATGCCCATGTGATTCTAATGTGCAGCCAAACTCCAGAAACTGCCAGAGTGTTAAAGTCTCAAATCTCTGCTGCAAATGTCCCTGGAGGTTTTGTGATTTCTTCACACTTCAAATATTCACTGTTCAACTCTTATTTTAATTTGTGAGCCACTGCTATAATCTTATAATAATGTTTTAAATTAGACTAACTAGAGTTCATTTTTGTTGGTCACAAGCCTAATAACCTAAACAAATACAGTCATTATCTTGGGAAGAGATTGCAGGCAGTAGACACTCAGGAAATGTGGGAAACTAGGTATTTGAAATTGGCCTTTGGAGTGTGTGTGTGTGTGTGTGTGTGTGTGTGTGTGTGTGCAGGTGAGGGGCACTCCTGTATATTCTAGGATGGAAAACTAGCAGCCTATTTGTCCCCGAATTGGCCATTAGGATCCGTGCTCAAAAAGTCTCTTTCTCATGTAGCCTTGAGTAAAAGGCTATAGCTATGAGTCATTAACAAACAACACTTAAAGCGTCTGGAGTCTGGTGCATAGTTTGAGCGAAACCCCAAGAGTCTGTATTATATGGATTTTATCATACTATTGATGATGTCAAGATGATGGACCTGGAAAAACAGGAAATGGGAGTTACCCTAGACATTTTGGTTCGAGGGGTAGCACATAACTTCTAAAATGATTGAGGTTTGATACTATGAAATTTCCAAGATTTTAATGGTTTAGAGTATGTTGAGATATTATTTCCAAATTAAAAGATGAGTTTCTATACCTGGTGTCCCTTATAAAATAGGAGGCACAACACATGACAAAGTGGTCCTCTTCAGATTGCAAAGACAGTTTATAACACATTTTGAAGAAGCATGTTATGCAGTGTCTCTAACCTGTTTACTTTGACATATATACTTCCATTAGGTTTTGCTGTAACAACCTCAAGAATCTCAGTAGCTTACAAAAACAAGCATTTATTTCTCATTCACTTGCATTGTACATTGCCACTGGAGCTCTAATTCAGGCTGCAGGTAGGGTTCTGGTCTGCTTCAGGTGTCTTCTCTTTCCAGAGTCCAAGTTGAAGGAGTGCCACCTACTTGAGGTATGAGTTTCTCTCCGTGGAAGGCAGGGATGCAAGAGGGCAGCTAGAAACACACATCAACTCTCAAAGTCTCTTTCAGAAATTGGAATACTGGTATATACCCTCCAACACTTCATTGATCAAAGCAAGTCATATGGTGGTGAAGCCCAAAGTCTATGGGACAGGGAAATAGACTCTATCCACAGTGAACCATGCCAAGAGAGAGGAGGGAAAGAATTACGAATCTATCACCTCTGGGTATCCAAAAATCTCCCAGAGCAAGAGAATCATCTTTAGCTCTTCTGTAAGAAAATTTACGTTACTCTTTACTCAGCCCTGTGATCAGCAGTTCCAAAGGTGCTGTATGGTGAATAGGAAGTACTGTGTAGTCTGTGACAAGCCCTCATGGGACAGTTGAGTGAAAGTCAGAGTTTGAGGGCAGAGCCATCCTCTTTTCCCATGTAACTCTCCTTCACCTTAGAATGAGTCTCAGCTTTCTAACTGACACTGGTGAAGATAGAACATCTGGTCTTGGACAGCTACAGGCTTTGAGCTACTCATAAGCAACTCATGCTATGTGATATATTATTTTTAAAGCTGCATATAACTAGTAACATTCTCTCATCAAACTAGATCATGAATATAGAAATTATTTGCATAATCAGGTCACATTCACTTCCATGGTTTACATTGCAATAAATTCCTCAATTCATACCTAGGATGGCCTCATGGGTAGTTTCCCATGGCCACTTAACTAAAGATAAATCACTCATGCCTGGTTCTCTGTGAAATGCTGACATGAACTGGAAATGGTCTGCAGTGTTCCAGTTCCAGTTATGAGTGGCCCTGAAAGACAGCAGAGAAGGTTAAGTCTCTTTGTGACCAGAACACAAAACATAAAAATTTACTGCTTATTTTGCTAAAAGGAAATTTTGATCTATACTTATTTCTAGGTAACAGTTTTTGTCTAGTTCTAGTTGGGGAAGATCAAAATTGGAATATTGGTGACAGAAGGTTAAGAGATGGGTTGGTGTGGCTGAATCTCTCAGAATGCATTTAGAGGATGAAAAGAGTTGTATCTTATGTATGCTTTTCAGAAGACTTTCACTGTAGAAGAGGCCCTTAGTAAATCAGGTAGACAAAATGACCCGTAGTTGTCAGTCATTTCCCTTGATTAACCAGGAAGGTATTTATTCAGTGGGCTCATGAACAAGGCAGGCATGGTACAAAGGTAGATGTTAGCCTCATTGTAGGCTCAGCTGCATGAATGTCTCCTCACTGGGCCTGACTTGCCTACTATCATTGCTAAGTGCATGATTTTTCAAGAAGAAGAACTCAATTCTGAACACCAATATAA
Organism: Piliocolobus tephrosceles; assembly: GCF_002776525.5. NCBI lineage: Eukaryota > Metazoa > Chordata > Mammalia > Primates > Cercopithecidae > Piliocolobus > Piliocolobus tephrosceles. The sequence continues at coordinate 69,826,229 of NC_045441.1, read as the reverse complement.
CACCAAACCTCAAGGGTGCTTTCTAGGTAAGAGGCAATTAAATTAAAATTAACCAAATTGGGTAATTCTCATCAGTGAAGACATCAGAATTTTTTTCCATATTAGAATCGTTATGCATAGTCTGGATTTGAATTTTCTTTATCTTCTCTTTAGTCCTCTGTATCACCATGTGTGAGTTTACTGAAGGTCGTATACACTGTCGGAATAAACTTATTACCTCCAAATTGACTTCACAGCAATAGTGGCAAGGCAATGGGATGATACCCAAGGGATTAATGGAAACAATCACATACCCCATCATTCAGAAAATGCTGGCCTTATAGGGTGATTCAGTGACCTAATAAAAATCCAGCTGTGACATGAGCTGGAAGTTATCACCTTGCAATTTTAGAGTGCTATTTTATAAAATGTGCCATGTAGTCTGTACCTGTTATTGACAGATTGGTAGAGAAAAAAATCCACAATGTCTCTGGAGCAGCCCTACATTGTTTTCTTTCTGAGAGGAGTTATTCAAACTTTTCTTCATTTTATAAAATTCTTTAGTGTATGTCCAAGAATCTCCCCCTTTTCTGCTGGAGTTTGTCAGTTGGTTCAGTTGCTGCAACCAAAAGAATCTGAATTCATGTTCTTTGTCTGCTTTTTAATGTGGTTGTTTGTTTCTTGTAAATTTGCTTAAGTTCCTGATAGATATTGGATATTAGACTTTTGTCAGATACACAGTTTGCAAAAATTTTCTCCCATTCTGTAGGTTGTCTCTTTACTCTGTTGATAGTTTTTTTTTTTTTTTTTTTTTTTTTTTTTTTTTTTTTTTTTTTTTTTTGAGACGGAGTCTTGCTCTGCCACCCAGGCTGGAGTGCAGTGGCCCAATCTCAGCTCACTGCAAGCTCCGCCTCCCGGGTTCAGGCCATTCTCCTGTCTCAGCCTCCCGAGTAGCTGGGAATACAGGCGCCCGCCTCGTCGCCCGGCTAGTTTTTTGTATTTTTTAGTAGAGACGGGGGTTTCACTGTATTAGCCAGGATGGTCTTGATCTCCTGACCTCGTGATCCGCCCGTCTCAGCCTCCCAAAGTGCTGGGATTACAGGCTTGAGCCACCGCGCCTGGCCGATAGTTTCTTTTGCTGTGTACAAGCTCTTTAATTAGATTGCATTGGTCAATTTTTCCTTTTATTGCAATTGCTTTTGGCATCTTCCTCATGAAATCTGTGCCCACGCCTATGACCTGAGTGCTATTGCATATGTTGTCTTCCAGGTTTTTTATAGTTTTAGGTTTTACATTTAAGTATTTAATCCAGTTTGAGTTAGTTTTTGTATATGGTATAAGGAAGCGGTCCAGTTTCAATATCCTGCTTATGGCTAGTTGTCCCAGCACCATTTATTAAATAGGACATCCTTTCCCCATTGCTTGTTTTTGTCAGGTTTGTTGAAGATCAGATACTTGTAGTTGTATAGTCACATTTCTGGGTTCTCTATTCTGTTCCATTGCTCTGTGTGCCTGTTCTTGTACCAGGTCCATGCTGTTTGGGTTACTGCAGCCCTGTATAGTTTGATGTCAGGTAGTATGATGTCTCCAGCTTTGTTCTTTTTGCTTAGGATTGCTTTCACAATTTGGGCTCCTTTTTTGATTCTATATGAATTTTAAAATAGGTTTTTTTTTTTTTTTTTTTTTTTCTAATTCTGTGAAGAATGTCAATGGCAGGTTAATGGGAATAGCATTGAATCTATCAATTGCTTTGGAGAGTATGGCCATTTTAAAGATACAGATTCTTCCTATCCATGAGCAAAGAAAGTTTTTCCATTTATTTGTGTCAATTCTGATTTTTTTGAGCAGTGTTTTGTAGCTCTTCATGTAGAGATCTTTCATTTACCGTGTTAGCTGTATTCCTAGTTTTTTTTTTTTTTTTTTTTTGGCAATTGTGAAAGGGAGACATGCATGAGGCCAACAAGCATATGAAAAAAAGCTCGACATCATTGATAATTAGAGAAATGCAAATCAAAACTACAGTGAAATACCATCTCACACTGGTGAGAATGGCTATTATTAAAAAGTCAAAAAATAACATGCTGGCGAGGTTGTGGAGAAAAAGGAATGCTTATACACTGTTGGTGGGACTGTAAATTAGTTCAACCATTGTGGAAAACAGTGTGATGATTCCTCAAGACAGAAATAACATTCAACCAAACAATCCTATTACTGGATATATATATATATATACACCTAAAGGATTATAAATCATTCTGTTATAAAGAAACATGCACGTATATGTTCATTGCAGCACTATTCACAATAGCAAAGACATGGAATCAATCCAAATGCCCATCAATGACGGACTGGATAAAGAAAATGTGGTACATATACACCATGGAATACTATGTAGCCATAAAAAAGACGAGATTATGTCCTTTGCAGGGACACAGATGGAACTGGAGGCCATTATCCTTAGCAAACTAATGCAAAAACATAAAACCAAATATCACATGTTCTCACTTATAGGTGGGAACTAAATGATGAGAACACATAGAGGGGAACAACACACACTGGGGCCTACCAGAGAGTGGAAAATGGGAGGAGGGAAAGGATCAGGAAAAACGACTAATGGATACTAGGTTTAATACCTTGATGATGAAATAATCTGTACGACAAACCCCCATGACACACATTCACATATGTAACCTGTGCATCCTACACATGTACCCCTGAACTTAAAAGTTAAAAAATAATCTTAAAATCTAAAGTTTTCTTTAAAAGTCTTCTTTAAAAAGAGATTATAAGGGAAGCCCTAATGATCACTTCACTGAGGCAAATAAAATGGTTGACAATTTTTGAAGAATTTGACAGACATTTTAGTTGTCTACCTAATATTCATTATCCTGCGCTTTGTTTCTAAAACAGATTCTGATGCTTTTTAAGAAAGCAAGTACTCAGCCTTTTTTTTTTTTTTTTTTTTTAATTGCTTTGGCCAGTCTCTTTTGCAACTGGGGATGTGTAAAGAGGGACATAGTTCTAGCAGTGTAATGTGCGTAGATGTTGCTTTGAGGAAAGCTTTTGAAAGGGATTAATAAACCATTTGCCCTTTGCATCTCTTTTTCCTGCTTGGAATGCAGAGTGAGTTGAAGCTGGAGCAGCTATCTTGTGCTATGGGTCAGTAATGTAAAGTAAAGCCATTTGCGAGGATGGCAGAGCAGAAGAATAGGAGTTGAGACTTATGTCATTGTGAAATCCTTGGACTAACCCAGAATTGCCTACATCTGGACTTACTCTAATCAACGAAGAGATTTCCCACTTTTGTTAAACCATTACAGCTTGCGTTTTGTTATACTCAGCTGAATGCAATACTGAACAGACACATACATAGCTTGTCGTCTTTTTATTAAGGTTTCAAGACAGAACAAACATCTTTGCATTTCCATATGATGACAGAACTATGCAAATGATTTGAAGATTTTTGAAACACAATTTATGGCCATACTTATAAGGATTCACATATCTAGTAACTTTTGTTAGAATTGCTATGATTTTAACCAACAAAAGGCACACAGATGAGGAATTTAGGGCAAAATAAATTTTGATGTACCAATTGTAGGCACATTTGTTTATCTTTAAATTATTTCCCCAAACATAAACATTACCTTATTATTTTAAAGTGCTATTTGTTCTGTACCAACAAATTCTGTCATCACCGGGGAATGTGTTTTTCTCTCCAGTGGTGCTGATAAATTTGTGTTTTACTTTCAACTCTGCAGAACTGTCTCCAGATTTCCTTGAGGAATATTCACATATGCTTTTACAAGCAGTTGTTAGTCCACTGTGAAAATTTTTTCCAGAGCTGACTCAAGGGTCTTGCCTTTAGTTTCCCTTGTTCTCCTTCTTATTAAATAATCTCAGAGATTTTGTACATGCCCATCTGGGATTTTCCATTCTAGTTGTATTGGATTTTGTGTCAATATATCTACCATGTCAAAATCAGAAATGTAAACTTCAAGAGCCCCCAGGAGCTAACACTGCAAAATCTAGGCCAAAACTTAGAGGTTTAGCATCATACAATCTTAAAGCTGCAGGAACCTTTGTGATTATGTCACTTAAACCCTCCTGTCAAGGTGCCTACACAAAGGCTAAGAAGGTAAAGGGCCTATTCTACACTATAATCTGAGTAAGGGATCTGGGAACAGAACCTTAATTTCCAGTTTAGTGCCCTTTCTAGCCTTTATATTTATCTTTCTTTCCTCTATTTAGGTTTTCCCCCCGATACTTGGTTACTAAGGTAACATCCATAAGTTCCAAAGATTAGGGCCTGAATACTTTTTGGTGATTATTATTCAGCTGATCACAAGTACTCATTCCGTTTTTTGACCTTTTGTTGGCCACCATCTTCCAGTGTGCACTGACATGTGAGTACATCTTCTGAACACAATTTATATCCTAAAATTAAGATATTTGTATAGGCCAAAGTATTTGTCTGCATTTTAAAACTTATTCTGAGGATGATTCTGTTTGTCAAGATTACAGACCTATACTGTATAAAATTTAGACTACTTACTCATTGTATTTTTCTGCCATAAGGAATAGAGAAAACAATGCCAGTTGAGAGAGAAGCAGGGATGGGGGAGGGGGTGAGGGGAGAGAGAGAGAGAGAGAGAGAGAATGAATGAATGAATATGATTGCAGAACACACAGCAGAGATGGGATGGGAGACCTACCATGATCCTAATTCCATTCTTGAGGACCATCTGCCATCTGAGTTTCTGCCCTTACCTTGGTCTGCTGGGCAACTCTTCCTTAGTTTCTGTAGACACTTTCATATCTTATCAAAAATTTTATTTCCTTCTCTTGAGCCTGATTTTGTTGCTCTCAATTAAGAGCCTTAGCAAATGTAAGAATATAGATATTGAGAGAGAACATGGCTGTTATCAGGTTAGGAAGGCCAAGACTTGTAGATAAGAATCAAACTTTGCATCCCTTGACATTGGATATTGGGCAGTCTTGGGGCTGATAACTGGGAGGTGAGACAGAGCTTCCAAGATACTTTGCTAATGTAATAGTTTGGCTCTTGTAAATGGTTTAGAAAAGTCTAGGTGTTATCTAGTAAGAGCAGGTGATTTTGAAAACCAAAAAGTTGGGAGGGGAGTATTTGTGGCATTAACAGAATAGTTTTTTCTGTTTCTTGAAGCACTATTACTTAATCTCTTAATATCTTAGTTCAAGGTATTTTTAGCAAAAGGACGGGTTTTTCATTAGGAAAAGTCTGTTAAAGTAAATAAAGAGACAACATGGAGAAGCTCCTGGCCTCCTTGAAAGTCCCTAATTACAAACAACATCCTTGGAGTCGCTTTGGAGATTTTATTTAGAAGCCGGGTAAGCAGCCTTCCAAAGGCCACACGGAAGAACTTTCTTGATTCTCACTTTTCAGTTGCAAAGCTGTCGGAAAATGTTTCTAATTTAAAATGATGTTAATTATCCCTTAACTGTCAACAGATAGCCAGCCAGAGGAAGAATGGGGAAGAAAAGGTGCCTCGGGAGAGGGGGCTGACAAGGGTAATGGTGGTGGAGGGGGCAATGACAGGATTCCAATTCCTATGGTTTTGTGTAGGGTTGGCTGCCCCACTCATAACCATTTCATATGTCTAATGCCCAAGGGTGGAACATATATGGTTTCAAACTTGATGAATAGCAATCAAGTTTTGTTTTTAATGCATATAGTCTACCACTTTAGTGGAATTTGAGAGACTTCCAAATCGAAGGGAAAAATTTAGCTGGCATACCTAGTATCAAGTCTGGTAGCATGTATGACACCCTTCTGAACCCCAAAACTACCTGATTTATCAATGTCTAACTTTCCAGACTTCTCGGGAGTCAATCAGTAATCCCCACCTAATGCAGAATGAATTATAGCATCTAGAATACTGGAAAAAGAAAATAAATTCTCCCTTATGAAATAAAAGGGATGGAGAAGATTGCCAAAGGGTTTGGGGGCCATGCCCGTGCATTGGGGATGCTGGTGGGGCAGGGTGAGGGGAGAGACTATGACAAAGAGTCCAAGGCAGTGAGAAGAGGGGAAATCCTTTGAACAAAATGGCATGATAGCACGCTACATTTTCCCCAGGAGGAAGCTAATCCTCCCTGCAGCATAGAGCAATTTAAGAGTTCTACTTTTTTCCTTGTTTCCTGTGAGGGATGGAGACTGCTCATTGCTGGGGTTTCATTATAAATGTTAGCTCAACTGACATGGCATCTCTTAATAAGGGGCAAGTCCTTCATGTATTTTTGATAGTGCACAGTAACAAAATTCCTCCCAGTTTAGCAGAAAAATGCCTCAAGAGTAAATTGTCAATGACAGTATCAGTATACTCACTGGGCTTCAGGGATTAAGTGAATAGCAGCCACGGCCAGACCCTAACATGGCTTCAGGCACTTAAAAAAAAAAAAAAAAAAGCAGTCAAATTAAAGCCACATATATGAGGGGAGGGAAGCCTTCCTACCCCAGCAGGGAGATACCTTGATTAAAGCTCAATCTGACCTTCCTGCTTCATCTCCACAGAAATTGAGACACATTTCCTAAATGGCAGGACTTTACAGAATCATAATGAGCAAGGACCAGGATGCTTTGCGTTAAATTTCCATCTTCATTCCTGGAGCAGGCAAAGGAGAAAATAAGAGAAGGTCTCTATTATTTGTTATCAAAAGAACAATGCAGCCCTCCCTTGTTTCTTTTGTGCAGAGACAGAATTATCTGTGAAACAAGTAATTCATTCCTGGCCCCTTTAGATAGCTTTTTTTGCACAGCTGAATTCTTAGGTTATTATTACTTAGTGGATGCCAATAGTTTGATGGGAAATCTCCTTTTTTGAGGGTAATAGGTATTAGTAAATAATTCACCCTGGACAACAACCTAAGCTTTAGGGAATTTAAAACAAAAACAAAACCCAACAAAACAAATCTGTTTTATAGATAATAAGGGTAAAAAACAGAGGATTTTACTTTTAGGTTCTTTGATGTTTCATTAAATCAAATGTAATTAAGCATTACTTAAATTACAAAATGCTTAAGTAGTCTATGCAGTCAGTAAGATTTGGGATTAAAATAATTTTTACCAATTTGGAAAATATATTTACTATATATTCAGTTTTCTTTTTGCAAAATTCAGTTTTCTTTTTGTGTATTGAAATTAAAGACAAAACTGAATTCTTATATTATTAATACCCTCTTAACTTTATTTCCATATGAACTATAGAACCTGGCACCTTTTTGGGACTCAGTCAACATGAAAACATTATAATTTAATATTTGCCTTGGAAGCAAGGTGCTAAATTGTATAAATATATATTTTTAAGTTGAAAACAGTACCTCCATCTATTGTATGTTTACTTAAGCAGTACATGTTGCTGTAAGTTTTTGGTGAATACATACTCACCTAAGAGAGGAAGATAAATTTTCTGAAGGTAAACAATGCTTAATAAAGAGAAAAATTCTACCAGCTTGTGTAGAATGAGATTATATAATCTCAAACAGCTCTCCACTGTCCCCACTGTCATTTAACACATTCTTTATGCTGGGTCAGGTCTGTGTTCTTGCAAATGATGAGCATGTGTCCAGTAGAGTCTCACCTGTGCCTGCATAGAGGAGGAATGTATTATGTTCACATCAGTGTTCTCAGATGAAGCCAAACATGTTTGTGTTTAGCAGCCATTGGTATGAAAGGAAAAAAAGAAATCTAGAGTGGAGAACGGAAGCAAAACACGCCAATGTCTTTTCAAAACTGAGGACATGCTGCTCTCTTGTGGAAATAGGTAGTGCCAACCCGTAAAACCTGGGCTGAGTTGCTTATGATTTTCCTAGAGAAGATCATAAACCTGGTTTAAAGTGGTCCACTTTGTCAGAATCTCAGAACAAAATCTGAAAATTTGAGTGGCATCCATACACAGAATTTCATTCATCATCTTGATGCGGAATCAAATCTACACCTAAAGGCCAAACTTGACCATTGTTCTTTTAAAAAATGTTTGCTACATCTTTGCATACAATAGAGTGTCTGTTCTTTTCCTTCAACCACCTCGTCTTCTACCTGGCATTGGTGTCTGAGTTATTGTGAATAGAGTTCAAGGCTTTCTTGATACAATAAACTAGGGAAATCCGGACTTTTTAAAAACATCGTTAATTCATGTACAAAAGTTGAAACAAATGATAGACCAGTAAAAGTTTAAAAAAATTGTAGCCAACAGCTGAGAAGATGCAAAGAAAATGAAATTATCTTCTTTCATCCCTCCATTCCCACCTCTGCCTTCAACAGTACTCTTTTACCTTAGCCTTCCCCTTGGTTCACAGAAGCGTTGGGATCATATTTATATACTTTGCCCTAATCTGAGATTTGCCGGGTATATTATTTGCCACTTTGTTTTTGTTGGGTAATTTGTATTCTTTATATACATTCTGGATTCTAATCCTTTGTCTTGGAGGCACAATAGAAATAACTTCACTCAATCTCTTATATTTTAACTTCTTATGCCTTTTGCAACAAAGTTTTAAATTTTAATATTGCCAAAATTGTTAATATTTTCCTCTATGCCTTTTAAGAAGACCTACCAAGTCCCCAAGAAAAATATATCCATTGTCTTATATTTTTCCATATCAAACTTCTTAATATTTTCATTCATTCTATTCATATTTTACCAATATCTGCTTGTATGAGCATCTCTGTTCAAGTACCTCAGTATTTATTTTATAGTTTACAGTGGATTTATTGTACACTGAATTTCAAAACATACATACAGATTCTTGAAATTTTCAGGTACACATTTAGTGCAATATAGACGGACAATTTGGATGATAAGGAAAGTATTTCCTTTCCTTTCAATAAAAATGTTTGATTAGGTAAAAATATACAGTCACTAACTTTTTGTAATAGGGTATGTGATGATGCTTGTATTCTGTTCCACATTATTCCTAACGATGTGCTATTCAATGACTTTTTTCTTTTTTCTTTTTTTTAGCATTTGAGGATTATCTAAATGTTTACCATCCCGATTGACTATTTGTTAAAATTAGAAATTCATATCCTAAACTTCAGTCTAACATTCATAATAAGGCAGTCACCTGACACCATTATCCTACATCTATGGAGTTGCCCTGGTTTGCTAATAAGAATTACAGACAAATACTGTGCTAGATGAATTCTTGAAAGGGGAGACTAAAGAATTAACAGTGTTTTGTAAGAATGAATTAAGGAACCGCTATCATTCTTGACCCAGTAAATGAATGCCATTAGGTGATTTCTACTCAGTCTTTGCACCAGCAATTAGGTCTCAATTAGTGATGTTTTTAGTGGAAGGATAAGGACCAATTATTAGAGATTCAGCGATAGTTCTTTGTCCTTGGCTTCTCATATGGTTTAGTGCTGCTGAGTTCATCTGTGGCATTCCTGAAATAACTGAAGCCTTAATTCCATTTCATAACTGGCACTGAAAAAAGTAAGGGCCCAAAGAGGAAAAGCATAGAAAGCCACATGAAGCAGTTACCTGCAATGCCACAGCCTGATGAGAGGCATGAGGTATTGTTACATGTCCTCTCTATTCTGGGCAAAAAGTGTTTTTCAGTTTCAAGGCTTTGTAAGGATACCCTTCCAGCTTTTGCTTCAGTCAAAAAGAATCAGTGACATGGTCTAAAACTGTTTGGATTCTGAAATGACCTAATTTTAATTCAAAGTGGTTTTCTTTAGTATAAAAAGGCAAAGCATTCAGTTAGCATAAAGTGGTATCTTGGGAGGTATAGGAACATGATCCGTCTCCATCTTGCATCGCTAACTGGTGTCTGTTTATCTTCCCTTCCCCTTCCATTTCAGAGGGCAAAGCAGTTCTGTGCATTTTTAGATCCCTAATTTTGCTTGCCATGCATGTCAGCCATAAGCCAGAGAAGATGATTATCACAAGGCCACATTGAATCTGGTCCTCTCACTGGTGGGGACGGGCTCCATGAGGACTTGATTAATGAAAGCAAAGTAAGAAAGGGAGTGAGCTATACATCTGAAAATGCATGCTTAATACAGATAGGAGAGTCTAGTCATTTTTTGTTTCCCCTTATCAGTCTCAGCTGTGATTCCTAAATTTTTCCCCCTAAATTTGTTTATATTTCCTTATTGTAGCGTTTTAAACCTCATTTTACCTTCCCATAGCCTTGCTTTTTCTTAGTCCTTTGGTTGATGCTCAGAAATCACACAATTTCGTTACATGTAGCTTCCCAAGACTGCCATCTAGTGGAATAAATTGGTCAAGACAACTTTTTATAGTGATTGTTTCCAAAGTTTAAATTGGGAACGGTGTTGCTTGAAATAGAAATTACTCCTTTCATCAGAGTTCAAAGCAATGTCTGGGCTCCAATTTATCACATTTGTGTAGGGAAACTGAAAACTGCATTTAATTGTCTAAAATGACTGCTGGATATATAACTACGTTTGCTGTTATTATTAAGTTCTGCAGAACTTCTGAAGAGTTGTAATAATTGCTGTGAAAAGCGAGATGGTGAAACTAATGGAAGAAACGGTTTTAGAAGAAAGGCTGAAATTAAGTGCAGGTGTCTTTCTTGGGAAGCATTAAAAATCACAAAGCCATTTTGTCCTAGAAAAAGAAATTTTCAAAAATATGTCGTTAACCTCCTTATTAATTATATTATGTGGAGTATTTTCACTGTGACAGAGGCTCTTTGAAAAACTAAAGGAACACATAGCTGTTCCTATGGTATAGTATCGGGTGGTTTTATTTATATCATTCACTCATTTTTTGCATAGATGAATATATGTAATTATACAAGGACATATTATTTGGCTTTCTTTGATCATCAATTAGTAAATTTTTGGGGAAGAAATTCATCCTGATTGAATTCTGTGATTTTAAAATAGAATTCTTGATTATAAAAGTAGTGCAAGTTCATTATAGATAATTTGGAAAAATTCAGAAATATTTGAAGAATAAACAAGACACCTATAATTTGTTCTCCAGAAACCCTCTTTTTAAATTAGTTTTATATATTTTCCTTCTTCAGCCTTTAACCTCTTCATAGATGTAATATATTTACAATTTTTCTTGGACAAAATTTTAATCAGCTTGGTTCTACTTTTTAAAATTGATATTTCAAGATAAACATTTTCTCCACATGATTCAAGAACTGAATTTTTAATTACTGTAAAATAGTTTCCATAGTTATATATGAGATTTATTTAACCAATTCTAATTACTAAAAGTAAAGGTTATTTCCAATGATTTTTCGCTTATAAATACTGCCACCTTGAACTGATGTGTATTTTGGTGAGAATTTATTTTCTAATGTCAAGTTCTCTTGAAATTTGAGGCTTCAACATTAAGATGTATTTTAAGGCTTTTTATTTAAATAGCAAAGTTATCTTTTATAAAGTTGTAATAATTTTTATTCAGGCTAGCATTGTATGAGAGAATTCCTTTCATCTCATCCTTGCCAATGTTGCTATTTTCATTTGATTAAATAAAAGTGTAAAGTATATCTCATTGAATAATAATTTGCATTTCTTTGATTATTAAACAGACTGAATTCTTTCATGTTTACCAGAATTGCATTTCTATGCAATTATTTGTATTTTTTTGTTTTTTTCTCATGGCTTTTTTTTTGATTGTTAGAGTTATTTATGAAGTTAAGCTATTAATTATTTTTGATCATATATACTGCCAATCATTTTTCCAGCTTCTTTTGTGTATTTTATTTGGTTTGTGAAGTTTTAACTTTTTGTGTGTACTAAAGTACACCAATCTTTTCCTTTACACTCCATTTTCAGCTTTTACGTTCAGAAATGGCTCTTTTATATTCCACCTTTATCTGTTTTTGCTTATGCTTTTCTGTTTCCATTTCCTAGAGGTCATGGCTTTTGGTAGCTTTTTGAAGATATTCTTTAGAAATAAAAATCATTTTCTTCAGGTTCTTTTATTAAACCGTTTCTCCATGTAATTTTTTTCTTAATCTTTGGGAGAAAGGAAACAGCATCTTCCGCAGGTCATAATTAGTGAAAATTTCTTTCTAATTGTAGAAAAATATTATTATTGCCAGTATTACCAGTTAATTTCCAGTATTATTATTATTAGTGTTTTCTTTTTTTTTTTTTTTCAAGTTAGAATTTTAATGGGACATTGGGAGACACTGGATCATAAATTCTTTGCCAGATGCCATCCTAAACCATATACTTATTTTATATCTTTTCTTCAGTAAAGATCAAGAGAGAGGGAGAAGTGAGTGAAGCCTGGGAGTTGAATGTGTGATACTAACAACACAGATATGCATGACTTTTTGGTGGAAACTTAGGTCAGGTTAATTGCTTTGATAATTCAAATATGGATCCCAAGGAAATTCAGAGTCAGAATGGCTTGTGTTTTGACCAGTTAAATATTTATCTCATTCACATCCTACTCAGCAATTACTAAAGCATAACATCTTATTTTTATTCTACCCGTACTCATTAAAGTGACAGATAATTGAAATTGAGCAGTATAACGTTACAAGAATATATGTACGGTAAAGCAAAATAGCATAGTTGTGATTTATATTGAATCATGTTTACATTTTGCTGTTCTTAAAATCACTATTTATTTGAAGAGCTATTAACACAGCATTGAAAACCAAATTCCTCTGAGACTATCCTCCTAGTAGCTGATATGGAATAAATTATTTATTTATAGGTTTAATTTATCTTAGAACTATTGACTGTGAGATTTAGAAAACCTTGAGTAAGATTATGTTTACTACAATCAGATATTAATGTCTATTTTCAAGACATAAGATCTGAAACTGTGAATATAAGGATCTCAGTCTCTTGTAAACGTGTAAAATAGTGAGGTGGGCTTTTTTTCCCCCCAAGCTCCCATCCCTCTCTCTTTTTCAACTTCTGCCAACTTTCAGGCATCCAATGTTCTCTTATGTCTTCTCAAGGCTGTCAGAAGGTCCTACAAAGCTAGTTTTCAGAATCTTTGTTAAAAATCAATTTATTTCTCTCATTTTCAAAGGTATGTATTATTTCAAAAATGCAGAAAAATTGAGATTAATAAGCAGACACCCATATGCTAGTCACATGTATTTAACAGACGTTAACATTTTCTCATTTTGTTTAGGACCTTTTTTAATATAAAATTTACATACAGAGTAATGCACAAGTCTTCAGCATACTTTTAAATCAGGTGTAGCAAATACTGTATGTATTTCCATAGAACCTACACTTCTGTCAAGATGTAGTACATTTCCATTATTCTAGAAAATTTCCTTATACTTCTATCCAATTAAGCCCTGCCCTAGACCCCCAGAGACAATTTCGATTTCTAGGACCAAAAATTAGTTTTTTCTTTTCCAGAATTTTTACATAAATGGAATCATACTGTATGGATTCTTTTGCTTAGAAAAATATTTTTGAGATTCATCCATGTTGATGCGTGTACTAGGAGATCGTTCCTTTTTAAAATCTCTGAGTAGTATTCCATTGTACAAATATAATGGTATTTGTTTATCCATTTCCCTATGATAGTAGACATTTGGGTTGCTTTCAGCTTTAGTAATTATGAATAAATCTGTCAATATTCTTGTACATTTCTTTTTTGTGGACATGTATTTTTTGTTTTCTGGAATAAACCTAGGGGAATCATTGCTGGGTCATTTAGTAGGCATATTTGTATCATTATAAAGAAACTGCAAATAGCTTCTGAAGTTGATGAAGTATTTTACAATCTCCCCAGCATTATGTGAGAGTTCCAGGTGCTCTGCATCTTCACCAATATTTGGAGATTATAATCTTTTAAATAATTTTAGTCTTTTAGTAGGTATGTAATGCAAAATCATTATGGACTGAATTTGCATTTTACTAATGTATTAGGTTGAACACCTTTCATGTGTTTATTGGCATTTTGATATCTTCCTTTGTGAAGGTTTATCCCTGCCTTTTGCCCTTTTACTTTTAATTGGGTTGTTCTCTTTTTCATATTGGTTTATAAGAACAGTGAATATAGGCTGGAAATAAAAATTTTGTCACATAAAAATCAAAAAGAAGAAGTAAAACTGTATTTTCAGATGAGAAGGTTGTTTACAGACATTCTTATAGTAAATTTTAAGATTAGGTAGTATAAATTTTTGCCATTTTTATTTTCCAAGATTGTTTCAGTGATTCTAGGTTCTTTGTAGTTCTGTATAAATTTTATAATCAGCTTCTCAGCTTCTTTAATTGATATTATGTTGACTTTATAAATCAATTTGGAAAATATTGACATCTTAATAAGTAATATTGATTTTTCTAATTCACAAACATAGTATATATTTTTATATATTTGGATCTTTAAAAATTTTTCTTAGCAGTATTTTGCAGTTTTCAGTGCAGAGATCTTATACTCTTTCATTAAGTTTATACTTATGTATTTTATTTTTTGATACTATTATCAATGATATGGTTTCTACATTTAATTTTCCATTTGTTTGTTGCTTGTATATGGAAATGCAATTAAATTTTATAATTAAGTGTGTATTCTTTGACCTTGTCAGATTTACTTATTATTAGTCCTGTAGCCATTTACCTTGATTCCCTAGGAATTTCTATATAAACAATTTTATCATCTGAAAACAGAGATAATTTCACCGCTTCCTTTCTGATCTTTTTGTATTTTACTTTTTCTTACCTTATTGCGATGTCTAAAATGTCTAACATAATGTTAATAAAGTAATGATTTCAGATATCCTAGCCTTGTGCTTTATCTTAGGAGGAAATGATTCACCATTAAGTATGATGTTAAGTGTAGGTTTTTCATAGAAATCACTTTATCCGTTTGAGAAAGCTTCTTTGTATTTTTTGTAATTTTGTTTAATGCTTTTTCTGCACCTATTGAGTTAATTGTGTAAATTCTCCTTTTTAGTCTGCTAGTATGGTGAATTGCATTGATTGATCAACCAATATTGATTAACCAATATTGCTTGTTTGATACCTTTTTATTCATGGTATAAACCTGAACCTGATTTGTCCATGCTATATTATCCTTTTTGTACATTCTGGGTTTGATTTTCAATTATTTTTAAAGGATGTTTACATCTACATCATAAAAAATATTGATACCGATTTTGAACTTTCTTTACTTTTAATAATATTCTCAGAATTTTATGTTGGTTTAAGATGGCCTGGTAAAAATTAGTTTAATGTATCGTATCCTCCCATATTTTCTGAAAGAGTCAGTGTAAGATTGGTATTATTTCTTCCTTAAATATTTAATAGAATTTAGTGATGCCATCTGGGCCTGCAGTTCTCTTCGTGAGAATGTTTTAAATTTAAAAAGTCACTTTCAGCTGGGCACAATGACTCATGCCTGTAATCCCAGTACTTTGGGAGACTGAGGCAGGCAGATTGTTTGACCCCAGGAGTTTGATATAAGACTTGGCAAAATGGCAAAACCCTGTCTATAGAAAAAATATGAGAAAAATTAGCTGGGTGTGGTGGCACGTGCCTGTATTCCCAGCTACTCTGGAGATTGAGGTGGGAGAATCACCTGAGCCAGGGAGGTCAAGACTGCAGTGAGCCATGGTCGCACCACTGCCCTCCAGCCTAGATGACAGGGGGAGACCCCGTCTCAAAAAAAAACAAAAACAAAAACAAAAAAAAGTCACTTTCTTTAATATATAAAGGAATATTAAGATTTTAAATTTATTTTCCTGTCAGTTTTGATAATATTTGTCCTTCTAGGAATTTACTCATTTTATCTAGGTTGCTGAGGTTATTGGCATAATGTTCATTTATATTCCCCTGATTATCTTTTAACATCTAGAGGTCCTGTGGTGAAGTTTCCTCTTTCATTTCTGATATAGGCAATTTATATTTTCCTTTTTTTAAAAAAAGCTTGATAATTCTGGCTAGGCTTTAAGAAATTTGCTCTTGATTATACTGACTTTTTTGTTTGTCTATTTTCTATTACTGATGTCTGCTCTATTTTTTTTAGTTATTTATTGTTTAGTTTACTCTTTATTATTTTTAACTTACTGTTGTAGCTGAGATTATTGTAATGATTCTTATTTCCTAATATGAGCATTTAAACCATAAAATTTTATGTAAGCTCTGTCTTAGCTGAATTTTATGAGTTTTGGTATGCCAAAGTTATTTTGATTCTCTTCCTACCTTACTGTGAGCTGTTTGGGAGAAGAGACCACATCATATTCATTATATCACCATCACCTACCGCAGAGCTTGATAAGGAATTATACTCAATAACTGCCATAATAATCAATGTCTTTTTCTTTTTATCAGTGTACTCTGCTCACAGGACCTTCTAACAGCTGCTTTGCTAGGGAATCATTTATGATAGCATTGGAAGCATTTAAAGTTCTCTCTGTGCACCAAAGGCCTAGATTACTTTTAGCTCATGTCTCCTCCCAATTATTCAAGGCATTCTTATTCTTCATGTGCTTTGCCAGTCATAAAAGGCAAGATAACCAAAACCCCTTTTTAATCAGCAATGTAAAGTCACTCTTAGGAAACATCCACAGCTATATAAATTAAAAATTAAAAGCAGAAAATAACATAAACTGATTCCTCTCATGGGTGGTTTTTCTTAGGGCTTCGTCCTTACTTCAAAATATTTAACCTCCTCATTATGCAGGCAATTGAATTGACCATCAGAGTGAACAGACTTATTTCCATACTGTGGAGACACAATTTACCTCTCTGAAAAAGTGGATCAGTGAAATACATTACTCTCCTTTGGGATTCATCTGCTTTAAGAACGATGGACAGAAACAATTCACAGCATTATGTGATGAATGTTTTTCTTAACATTTTAGGAAATCTCCTTCTAGCCTTACTTTACATTTCCCTGTTAGACAGGCTCAGCTTTATGTTGTTAGATCATGAATTCCCTAAGAACTGTGCATAGAACAGGCTCCTTAATTTCTAGATGTACATGATATATCCGCAACCTCTCAAACACCAACTAACAAAGGCCTCATGACAGTTTTATTATGAAGACCCCAAATGGATCCTCCAGCTTTTTATTTAAGTCAATTGCCCATTTTTCTGTCAGAGCTGCTAGGCAAAACAGTCTTGGCAAGTTTATCCCCAAAACCATTTAGAGTAATTTGTGAGGGAGATTGGAGAAACTTCAGTTGCCCGTCGGCTGCTTTGCAGTCAATCACCATGATGGAGGTAAATTAATCCCATGGCTTTCTCTCTGGAGAAACCTTTGTGCAAACAGTCTTGTCAAAGAGAAATGTGATGACTCTCAGTAATATTAAATAGAAGTTGAAGCAGGTTTTCTTTAAGCTAGACAAAGCTGTCTGTTGGTTCTTACAGTTGATTGCCAGCCTTGCCTTAGAAGATCTGGAAATACTGAATCATCTAGCTCTTAAAGCCTTGGAATTTGGAGCATGTCCACGCAAAACATTTGAGGTGTGGTAATGCCAATTATAATGTTGCAGTTTGCTAAAGAAGTTCTTGATGTTTTATGTGCAAAAACATAATTTTTGGAAACTTAGGCGACCAGGGCTTAAGATTGTTTAAGCCAATTGATTCTATCATATGAATAAGCATATTTTACAATGCAGTGTTTTAATCCCAGGAAACAGGAAGGAGCTCAAATTACACAGTTCAGGCCATCCCAACCTGAAATATATATTTATTCTTTCTGGTGATTTTCCATTGTTCTTTGAAAACTTGACAAAAATTTTTTGAAATGAAGCTGGAGTAGGCCAGTTTTGCTCACAAATTCACTGAGCTCTACTCCCTAGATAAGTCATCATTAAGTCTGTACATGGCACAGACATGTTTGTTCTTAAAGAGCACTTTTTACTTTTAAAATGATCCTTATTTTTCCCCTTGGAAGGCTTTGTGTGAAGACAGAAGAAATTTTGGATTCAATGTACCATGCTCTGTATTCGAGGTAAATAGCTCAGACTGGAAGTGTTTCTCCTTGTGATCTAAATGACAAGCAGGACACGAGCAGTTTAAATGCCTCACCCTGCAGGATGATAATAATAGTCTGAGCTTGTAAGTATCTCATTTGATCCTCACCCCAGCTGGTAAGAAAGGCAAGGCAGAAAATAATAGGCCCAGTTTTATATAGGATGATATGATGAGGTGACTTGTTTAGTCATATGACTAAGTGATGAAAGGAGAGCTCTCACTTAGACTTCAGTGTTTTGCTTCTCCTAAACTGCACGTTTGTATTTTCTTCTCTTTCTTTTCTCATTTCCCTCCGCTCTTCTCTTCTTCACCTCCCCTCCCCTCCCCTCTTGTCCTCTCCCCTCCCTTCCTGTCCTACCCATTCCCTTTCCTTCTAGGAAAAGAACAGTTACAAAGATTCACTCGAGAGACTATAGAATCTCTGGACTAAGTATTTCTACAAAGGTATAATTGGGAATGATTACATTTTCAAAAAGTGATCATAAACATATTTACAACTATTTTTACTATGTCTATGCATGAAAAGACGTAGAGGTTAACCAGCTTCTAATCTGAGGTTATTTTTTAAAAGAATTCCAGATATAAAATCAAAAAATTGTGTAAGCCTTTAAAATAAACAATTACTGTAGTTTTCCATTTTGGACTTTGTAGATAATATTGGCAATATCTGTGTAGCTACTTAATAGAGCATATTTTAAATATAAATGGATGTGATAGGCTGAGTATGTCCCTCCCCAAAAAAGATCCCTAGAATCATCAAAGATACTATCTTACATGGTAAAAGGGACTTTGCAAGTGTGATTAAGTTAAGGTTGTTCTGAATTTTCAGAGAAATCACAAGGGAGGAAGGAAGATCAGAGATAATAGTAGGAAATATGACAAGGGAAGCAAGAGGCTAAAATGATGAAAGGAAGGGGCCAAGGAGGGAATGCAGGAAGCCTCTAGAAGATGAAAAAGGCAAAGAAACAAATTCTCCCCATAAACCTCCAGAAAGAGTCCAGCCCTGACGTTCCCTAATTTTAGACTTTTGTTCTCCAGTGTTTGTGTTGTTTTAAGCTACTACATTTGTGGCTTAAATAATTTTAAACATACACCATTAACATTTCTTATTAAAATAAGATAGTTTGTTATAGCAGTATTAGAAAACTAAAACAGTGAGAATTTATCTTAGTTTTTTTTTTCAATCCAGAGCAATTTAGTCAAGCAAATGAGTATCTAGTGTATTAAAGACAACACTCTCCTTTGCTACATTGTTTTATATAGATTTATGACATCTTAATTACTTGCTGAGGTTCAATTTTTGTTTAGTTGAAATTAATTTTTTTATTATACTTTAAGTTTTGGGGTACATGTGCAGAACGTGCAGGTTTGTTTCATAGGTATACACGTGCCATGATGGTTTGCTGCACCCATTAACCCCTCATCTACATTAGGTATTTCTCCTAATGCTATCCCTGGTCAGCGCCCCCAACCCCGACAGGCCCCAGTGTGTGATGCTTCCCTCCCTGTGTCCATGTGTTCTCATTGTTCAACTCCCACTTATGAGTGAGAACATGCCGTATTTGGTTTTCTGTTCTTGTGTTAGTTTGCTGAGAGTAATGATTTCCAGCTTCATCCATGTCCCTGCAAAGGACATGAACTTATCCTTTTTTATGGCTGCATAAAATATAGTATTCCATGTTGTATATTGCCACATTTCTTTATCCGGTCTATCATTGATGGGCATTTGGGTTGGTTCCAAGTCTTTGCTATTGTGAACAGTGCCACAATAAACATACATGTGCATGTGCCTTTATAGTAGAATGATTTATAATCCTTTGTGTATATATCCAGTAATGGGATTGCTGGGTCAAATGGTATTTCTGGTTCTAGATCCTTGAGGAATTGCCACACTGTCTTCCACAATGGTTGAACTAATTTACACTTCCACCAACAGTGTAAAAGCATTCCTATTTTTTCACATCCTCTCCAGCATCTGTTGTTTCCTGACTTTTTAATGTTTGCCATTCTAACTAGCATGAGATGGTATCTCATTGTGGTTTTGATTTGCATTTCTCTAATGACAAGTGATGATGAGTTTTTTCTCACGTTTGTTGGCTGCATAAATGTCTTCTTGTGAGAAGTGTCTGTTCACATCCTTACCCCACTTTTGGATAGGGTTGTTTGTTTTTTTCTTGTAAATTTGTTTAAATTCTTTGTAGATTCTGGATATTAGCTCTTTGTCAGATGCATAGATTGCAAAAAGTTTTCTCATTTTGTAGGTTACCTGTTCACTCTGATGATAGTTTCTTTTTCTGTGTAAAAGCTCTTTAGTTTAATTAGATCCCGTCTGTCAATTTTAGCTTTTGTGGCCATTGCTTTTGCTGTTTTAGCTACGAAGTCTTTGCCCATGACTATGTCCTGAATGGTATTGCCTAAGTTTTCTTCTATGGTTTTTATGGTTTTAGGTCCTACGTTTAAGTCTTTAGTCCATCTTGAGTTAATTTTTGTATAAGGTGTAAGGCAGGGATCCGGTTTCAGTTTTCTGCCTATGGCTATCCAGTTTTCCCAACACCATTTATTAAATAAGGAATCATTTCCCTATTGCTGTTTCTGTCAGATTGGTCGAAAATCAGATGGTTGTAGATGTGTGGTGTTATTTTTGAGGCCTTAGTCCTGTTCCATTGGTCTATATATCTTTTTTGGTACCAGTACCATTCTGTTTTAGTTACTGTAGGCTTGTAGTATAGTTTGAAGTCAGGTAGCATGATGCCTCCAGCTTTGCTCTTTTTGCTTAGGATTGTCTTGGCTATACGGGCTCTTTTTTGGTTCCATATGAAATTTAAAGTAGTTTTTTCTAATTCTGTGAAGAAAGTCAATGGTAGCTTGATGGGTATAGCATTAAATCTATAAATTACTTTAGACAGTATGGCTGTTTTCACAACACTGATTCATTCTATCCATGAGCATGGAATTTTTTTTCCATTTGATTGTGTCCTCTCTGATTTCGTTGAGCAGTGGTTTGTAGTTCTTCTTGAAGAGGTCCTTCACATCCCTTGTAAGTTGTATTCCTAGGTATTTTCTTCTCTTTGTAGCAATTGTGAATGGGAGTTCACTCATGATTTGGCTCTTTGTTTGTCTATTATTGGTGTATAGGAATGTTTGTGATTTTTGCACATTGATTTTGTATCCCGAGACTTTACTGAAATTCCTTATCAGCTTAAGGAGATTTTGGGCTGAGACGATGGGGTTTTCTAAATATACAGTCATGTCATTTGCAAATAGAGAGAATTTGACTTCCTCTCTTCCTATTTGAATACCCTTTATTTCTTTCTCTTGCCTGATTGCCCTGGCTAGAACTTCCAATATTATGTTGAATAGGAGTGGTGAGAGAGGGCATCTCTGTCTTGTGCCAGTTTTCAAAGGGAATGCTTCCAGTTATTGACCATTCAGTATGATATTAGCTGTGGGTTTGTCATCAATAGCTCTTAATATTTTGAGATACGTTCCATCAATACCTAGTTTATTGATAGTTTTTAGCATGAAGGCGTGTTGAATTTTGTCAGAGACCTTTTCTGCATCTATTGAGATAATCACGTGGTTTTTGTCTTTGGTTCTGTTTATGTGATGGATTACGTTTATTGATTTACATATGTTGAACCAGCCTTGCATCCCAGGGTTGAAGCCGACTTGATCGTGGTGGATAAGCTTTTTGATGTGCTGCTGGATTCAGTTTGCCAGTATATTATTGAAGACTTTTGCATCGATATTAATCAGGGATATTGACCTGAAATTTTCTTTTTTTGTTGTGTCTTCTTATCAGGATGATGGTGGCTTCATAAAATGAGTTAGGGAGGATTCCCTCTTTTTCTAGTGTTTGGAATAGTTTCAGAAGGAATGGTACCAGCTCCTCTTTGTACCTCTGGTAGAATTTGGTTGTGAATCCATCTTGTCCTGGACTTTTTTTGGTTGGTAGGCTATTAATTACTGCCTTAATTTTAAAACTTGTTATTTGTCTATTCAGGGATTCGACTTCTTTCTGGTTTAGATTTGGGAGGGTGTATGTGTCCAGGAATTTATCCATTTCTTCTAGATTTTCTATTTTATTTGCTTAGAGGTGTTTATAATATTTTCAGATTGTATATTATATTTCTGTGAGATCAGTGGTTACATCCCCTTTATCACTTTTTATTGCATCTATTTGATTCTTCTCTCTTTTCATCTTTATTTAGTCTGGCTAGACTATCGATCTTTAAAAAAAAAAAAAAACAGCTCCTGATTTCATTGATTTTTTTGAAGGGTGTTTCATGTCTCTATCTCCTTCAGTTCTGTTCTGATCTTAGTTATTTCTTGCCTTCTGTTAGTTTTTGAATTTGTTTGCTCTTGTTTCTCTAGTTCTTTTAATTGTGATATTAGGGTGTCGATTTTAGATCTTACCCACTTTCTCCTGTGGGTGTTTAGTGCTATAAATTTCCCTGTAAACACTGATTTAGCTGTGTCCCAGAGATTCTGGTACCTTGTGTCTTTGTTCTCATTGGTTTCAAATAACTTATTTATTTCTGCCTTAATTTCATTATTTACTCAGTAGTCATTCAGGAGCAGGTTGTTCAATTTCCATGTAGTTGTGTGGTTTTGAGTGAGTTTCTTAATCCTGAGTTCCAATTTGATTGCACTGTGATCTGAGAGACTATTTGTTATGATTTCCATTCTTTTGCATTTGCTGAGGAGTGTTTTACTTCCAATTATGTAGTAAATTTTAGAGTAAGTGCGATGAGGTGCTGAGAAGAAGGTATGTTCTGTTGATTTGGGGTGGAGAGTTCTGTAGATATCTATTAGGTCCGTTTGGTCCAGAGCTGAGTCCAAGTCCTGAATATTGTTACTTTTCTGTCTAAAATTTTCTGTTTGAATCTGGGTGCTCCTCTATTGGGTGCATTTGTATTTAAGACAGTTAGCTCTTCTTGTTGCACTGATTCCTTTACCACTATGTAATGCCTTTCTTTGTCTCTTTTGATCTTTGTTTGTTTAAAGTCTGTTTTATAGATACTAGGAATGCAACCCCTGCTTTTTTTTTTTTTTTTCCTTTTTTTGCTTTCCATTTGCTTTGTAAATCTTCCTCCATCCATTTATTTTGAGCCTATGTGTGTCTTTGCACGTGAGATGGGTCTTCTGAATACGACACACTGATAGGTCTTGACTCTATCCAATTTGCCTGTCATTTAATCCATTTACATTTAAGGTTAATATTGTTATGTGTGAATTTGATACTGTCATTATGATCCTAGCTGGTTATTTTGCCCATTAGTTGATGCAGTTTCTTCATAGTGTTGATGGTCTTCACAATTTGGAATGTTTTTACAGTGCTGGCACCAGTTGTTCCTTTCCATGTTTAGTGCTTCCTTCAGGTGCTCTTGTAAGGCAGGCCTGGTGGTGACAAAATCTCTCAGCATTTGCTTGTCTGTAAATGCTGCATTTGATAAGGGCCAGGCACAGAAATTAACAATTAGGAGGTGCTAGATATGGCTGTTTTGGAGATGGTTGGGGTGATCAAGTGGTTATATGGCCCTAATTTTTCTTTTCAAAATTTAAGGCATTTTATTATGTGTTTTGGGAAATACACATTGAATTTCCATGACTGTTAAAATTTCTGGATGTAGGTAACATCTTGCATTATGTATTGTGTACTCAACCATTGATTTTATTTCTCCTTTGCTTGTGAAGCTTAGTTTGGCTGGCTATGAAATCGGGTTGAAATTTTTTTTCTTTAAGAGTGTTGAATATTGGCCCCCACTGTCTTCTGGCTTGCAGGGTTTCTGTAGAGAGATCTGCTGTTAGTCTGATGGGCTTCCCTTTGTGGGTAACCTGACGTTTCTCTCTGGCTGCTCTTCACATTTTTTCCTTCATTTCAACCTTGGTGAATCTGATGATTATGTGTCTTTGGGTTGCTTTCCTCAAGGAGTATCTTTGTGGTGTTCTCTGTATTTCCTGAATTTGAATGTTGGTCTGTCTTGCTAGATTGGGGACGTTTTCCTGGATAACATCCAGAAGTGTGTTTTCCAACTTGGTTTCATTCTCCCAGTCACTTTCAGGTACACCAATCAAACGTAGCTTTGGTCTTTTCACGTAGTCCCATATTTCTTGGAGGCTGTGTTCATTCCTTTTTCTCTAATCTTGTCTTCAAACTTTATTTCATTAAGTTGATCTTCACTCTCTAATATCCTTTATTCTGCTTGATTGATTTGGCTATTGATACTTGTGTATGCTTCATGAAATTAACCTTTACAAAGGAAAATTTTTTTTTTGGGGGAAAAGTAGCCTTCACCACAACAAACATTACTCAGAAACAAGTTTATTATTTTTTGAATGAAAATGTTAAATTTTCTTGTTATGAAAATGTTTACTGTCCATATACATTCTAGTAAATAAAAAGGCATAAATAAGAAAGTGAAAGTTGTCTGTAATCCTCTCATAACTGGGAAATGCTGTGATGTCAAACACAATGCTCAGCTGCTCAGAGAATGAAGACTGTGGAAGTAGGTTCTGCACTAGAAGGTGAGCTTGGGGATTCAGGGAAGTAACACTAACAAATATCAAGGGTCTGGGTGGAATTGCTCTAAACTATCCTGGTGAGCAATGGACCAGGAAAGGGGACTCTGACAAGGAACCCTGAAGATACAGCTGAGCTTATGCCTGCTACATGTAGCCATAAATAATGCTGCTTGTAAATATTGCTCTTTCCTTCCTTTGCCTCAGATCCTTCTGTAAAATCTCGGTGAAACCTATGGACTGGTTTCTGTTGCGCTCTGGATAATTAATTGAAAATTTGCCACTGGGCTGAAGTAACAGAGGTGAGGGTACTCTCCATCCCCTGGAACCCTGGGTGTTACTTGTAGCTGAAGGAGGAGACACTTAGTGTTAAGTGGCTCCTCCTAACACTGGGAAATGGTCCTGCTGCTGCAGAAGCACCAAGATGCTCTGCCAATCAGCCATTCAGCACCAGCTCTGAAGCCTCTCTTCTACACAGTCACTTATCTTCCAGGGTGCAGTCTCCAGAGTCCTCGGAGATGAACTATAGGGACCTCCCAGCACTGGACAGGCTTCATGCTTGTTGTTATGTAGATAGTACAGAGGCAAATGCAATGGGAGAGTGGCTGGATGCTACGTGGACCCCAACACCCCAATTAGAGAGTCAAATCGTATTCTTTTTTGAGTTTCCTGTTATGAGATTGCGTGACTGTCTTCAGTCCTTTCCAGGAAACAGAGGCAGAAGGAATCCTGCATGGATGTGAGTCCCGTGGCATTTACCTTGTCTTGTATCTCATCAGTGGAGAAATGCATGGCCAGCAGGCAGTTCAGAGGTACTTGCTGGCCCCAGGTTTCTGTTGTCTAACCCAAACTCACAATGGTGACCAGCTGAGGAGGCAGCAGCAAGGTGGCATGGTGAAGAAACTGGAGCTAAAGCATGTGAGGCACTTGTGTCTAAACCATCTGTGATAGTGTCCTGGAGATTTAGAAGTAGCGAGTATTCATGGCAAGGAGGGGTTAATTTCCAACAGGCGATGGAAGCTCAAGAATGTTCACTTGGGCATCAAATGTAAAGCGATGCCATTGGGAACTTGGGGGTCTGCTTTTTATACTGGCAAGTTGTCATCCACAAGGGCAGCAGTGGAAAATCCCTGTGTCATGTATAGCTGTAAGTTTTGAGGGAGCAAGGAAAAACCTGCGGGGCTGCCTTGTATGGCTGTTTAGGGTTTGCTCTGCAGTTTATCTGTGATGTACATAACATTCCCTGGAGGTTTACGGTGCAGCTGCCCTGCCACCTCACTTCTCTGTATTCAGTTATTTGAAGTTCACTGTTGTATAATAATTAATTTGCTTAGGGTTTTCTGACATTATCTGTCATACATTTCAGTATTAAAACCCTCGGGGGTTTGCCATTGTCTTAAAAGACATTTGATGTCCATCTGTTTAAAGATGAGACATCTATGAAATGTGTGTGTGTGTGTTCATGTATGAGACAACATGACCAGCTTTATTTTAAGGGACTTTCCTGGGAATCAAACCAAGATATAATAGTAAACACATGTATAATCAGTTGAGTTCCCTCCTATTGTTTTTGATAAGGGCCAGGCAGAGAAATTAACAATTAGGAGGTGCTAGATATGGCTCTTTTGGAGATGGTTGGAGTGAGACAAGTGGTTATATGGCTCTAATTTTTCTTTTCAAAATTTAAGGCATTTTATTATGTGTTTTGGGAAATACACATTGAATTTCCATGACTGTTAAAATTTCTAGATGTAGGTAACATCTTGCATTATGTATTGTGTACTCAACCATTGATTTAGAAAGGAATGGTAGTAAAATTAATCCAAAACATAAAATAATCCCAAACAGGCTTTTTTAAATGATGGAATGTAAAGTAGCAGCTTGGTGTGGTGGCTTTCAGATAGAAAGCTAACTCATTCAGAAGCTGGACTGTGAAGAACTCTTGCAGGTGTTAGACATGACCAGGTTACCTTAGTCTCTTTCACTGAATGCCTCCTGTAATTTCACTCCAAGTTGAGAATGGGTAATGCTGATTCTGAAGAGGGTAGAGAGCATTGTGTAGGTGAGAGAGGCCAGGTTACCAAGGCCTGCTCATGGCTTCAAGAATGCCATTTTTTTTTTTTTTTTCTTGGCTTATGTGATTTCTCAGGTTCTACCCCAAGCAGTGCAATTAACTAGGTAAGGAAAAAAGAAAGTGGACATAACTCCCGGTTGCTTCTCTTGCTCTTCAACAAAATCCACCTAAAATTTGGTCAGTGCGGTCTATGTGGAATTGAGAATCCTCTAGGTCACAGGTGCTTAGAGCAGGAGCACCCTGCTTTTTTATTATTAGGTTGAGTGAGCATATGAGAATGTTGGCATTTGTGGGCCCGCCTACTACCATATGAAGGATTTCCAGTTGAGTGCTAGTCCTGTGTTCTCATTCCAGCAACTATGTCTACCAAAAAGGTAAATCTACTATTCAACTTTCTGGGGAATCAAGATTTACCAGCAAGTCTCATCTGCCTTTGTTTTTGACTATCCAGCTAACACCAGTGAGCACTATTCCCATATAGCCTGCAAAGCAAACAGAAGCTGAGTTGTGTTGTTTGCTATTGCCATAAACTCTTTGTTCCAGACTCTTGTTTTTCCCCTAAATATATTTTTTACTTCATTCAGAGACATGGCTGATCAATCAGAGACTATATTCTTCAGCTTGCCTTGTGGCTGGGTATAGTCACATGAATGAATTCTCACTGATAACATGTGAGCATTACCGAGAGGTACCAAGAAGCTGGATCCTTGATGATGTAAGCCAGGGAGCCTGTCAGTCCTGCCGTGGTCTTGATTTCCCTGCTAGGCACAATAATATATGGTTTCACTGCTTAAGCAATTTGAGTTAGGGTTACTTGCAGCTGAAAGCACACAAATGAAAACCGAGGCCAACTAGTTTGTCTGTGAACATCTTGTCAGGATTTCCCCCAGAGCGACTGTGACAGATTTATGTTAGCTTCTCAGAGCTTACAAGTTTAACTCTATTGCCAAGTGTGTTTTGAATTTATCCTGTCTCATTCCTGCTGCTGTTTAAGCACAAGTTTTATTGTCCTGTCAGAGGAGAAAATGGATGATTTAGAGTTATTTGGCAAATCTTAGCCATTTCTATTTCAATGTTAATTAATCTCTAGAACTTTAAGACTTTCTTGACAGATCCTGTTTTATAACCCTTTAAATTGGACCCAAAGCAGCTAATTATATTCTAGTGTAATTGATCTCTTTTTCTCTTCCTTAAACTATTTTTATTTAGAGCTTCTATGTTTCATAAACGTGGGGGTAAATTATGGTCCTAACATGACTTCCAAGGTCCGCAATTATCTGAAGTTAGAAAAGTCTATTTTAGGTTTCATGAGCAAATCTCCCAAGATCCTGCGAGCTTCCACCTGCTGCCTGGTGCCAAAGTTAGTGCCACATGTTTTAGGTGTTTGTAACTTGTAGGTATCAAATTTTGTTTTGGTTCTCTATTGCTGAATATGCAAACTGTATACATCTTTGTGGCTTAAAACAACAATCATTTATTTGACTCACAAACCTGTGATGTAGGCATAGTTTGGTGGGGTCAGCTCATCTCTGTTTGAAGTGATGACAGGTAAGGTGTCTCAGCTTTTAAGACAACTCACTTATCTTGTCTGTTCCATTAGTATTGGCTATTGGCTGGTAGCTCAGTCACTGTCTGTGGTTGGAGGCTTGGTGCTTTTCCATATGGTGCCTCCATGGAGCTACTTGAGACGTTACAGCATGGTGGCTGGATTCCAAAAATAAATGCTCTCAGAGGGAGAAAGTGGAAGCTATTAGTCTCCTAAACACAGAATCTTTCTACCACATGCCATTGATCAAGCAGTCACGTATTCTGCACACTTTAAAAGGGTAGGATATACGAGGAGTAGAAAGACTTTACGAAAGAAAAAAATATTACTTTTATCCAGATTTTAAAAACAAGAAAATGGAAACACAAAGATTAATTTCCCCAAGTTTACACAGCTTGTAAGTGGCAGAACTCAACATTTAATCCAGGGAATGAGGTCACAGATTCCTTGTTCTTCACAAGTATACTTTTATGAGAAAATTTCACAAAGGGAAGCCTTTTACAATTGACTACTATGGTTTAATTTTAAGTCTGCCAATCAAAGACTTAAGGGAACTGTATCTTAATATGTACATATAGGAAACACTCCCACTGATCAGTGAAGACTGGCTTTTAGTTCAGCGTGGTGATGTAACAAATTCCAACAGATTTACAGATTTTAAACTTCAACAGATTTTAAATCCTCCATATTTTTATTTTGCTTACAGCTCATCTCACCTCTGAGAAAAATTAACTTTTTATATTATCTGATTTAAAATATAAACTGATCTAATAATTTTAATAGTTCCTTAAGCATTGTTCGCTTTTTCTGTGATGAAAAAATTCAGTCTTTAAGATCGTCTATTTTCTTCCTAGTTCTTTCTGTACCATGATGACATCTGAGTATATGGGCATGCTAAATCTATTCTCTTGGGATCTCCCCAAGGCTAGCACATGAACCTCTTTGACATTTTGAGCTCCCAGAGAGAGTGGTTCATCAGGTAGCCTTTGCTTTTCACTGTGGCCTTCCCCTACCTGTCCCTGCTATCCATTCCTTTTGGTTTGGTATGCCATACACCTTTTAAGGTTGTTTTGCAGCTACACAGAACATAGCAGATGCTTTGAAATAACTTCATGAAATTAAAGTGATCCAATTAATGTGCAAAATGAAATAATCGTCTCTTTTATAGACTCTGGGCATCTAGGATGGGGTGAGGGGTTGAAGTCTTATTTCCTTATTCCACTTGCTTTGGGATTGCTGGCATATGGTGGGGCATTCTTCGGAGCAGTCCTGACTAAAGGTGAGGAGTGGTTGGAGTTCTTAGGAAACAACCCAAGGAAGAGGACTACTTTTATTTTCTCAAGTTGTAGAAATAGGTAACCTGATTGGTACATGAAAGACGTTGTGGCATTTTCTTCACTTTGGGAAAATATGAATCAAATTATCAATTTTAGTTTACTAAACTTAATAAATTAATGCTTTTTAAAAAGTTTATTACTTTTCCTACTATCTTCTTGAACCAAAAGCACATTTTAAGTTTATAACTCTTTTGATATTCCCAACTGATTTTATAAAAAATGAACATTTCATCAATTTTATTTATTTTTAACATTAAGTGTCAACATTTAGTCAGAGAACGATTCTTTTATTCCATCTCAGGTTATCTTTCTCCTGACAAAGTTCTCAATGGATCTTGAATCCCATTAAGAGATGGATCGTGAGTTCCTAAGTCCATCGTATCATTCTTATGCCTTTGCATCCTCATTGCTTAGCTCCCACCCTGGGGACGCGGGTGAAAGGTTGGGAGGGGGTCTATGGGATTAAAGACTACAAAACTGAGTTCAGTGTATACTGCTTGGATGATGGGTTCACTGAAATCTCACAAATTGCCAATAAAGAACTTACTCATGTAACCAAATTCCACCTATTACCCAAAAACCTACAGGAATAAAAATTCTTTTAAAAAAGGGATCACGATTTTTCATCGCTGGTGTCTCCAGAGTCTAGCACATGGCCTGGCATATATTAGATATACAATAAATATCTGTTAATGAATCAATGAGTAAAGGAATGTACCCTCTGGGGTTGTAAAGCCAGACTTTTGGATTAACATTTCTGCTAGGAATCAATTTATTTGACTATAACATTTCTTTTTTTTAGAAATTTTTCTTTAAGTATGAGGAAATGTGTGCTTTCAAATTAATCAATAAGGAAAACGAAAAATAAGCAAATGACAATGTCATTGAAATACTTGTTTAAATCAGAATATGCAAAACTATGTTGCAGCATTGCAATGTTACAGGCAAAAAATTCTGCCATTTGCAGACTAGAAACCACAAGCTGGTAAAGGAAAAATAAACAGTAAAATAAAACTGTAAAAATAAACCTTAAAGTTATTCAGGGTTTTCAAATGCCCATCAATGATAGACTGGATAAAGAAAATGTGGCACATATACACCATGGAATACTATGCAGCCATAAAAAAGGATGAGTTCATATACTTTGCAGGGACATGGGTGAAGCTGGCAAATATCACTGTCAGCAAACTTACACAAGAACAGAAAACCAAATACTGCATGTTCTCACTCATAAGTGGGAGGTGAACAATGAGAACACATGGATACAGGGAGGGGAACATCACACACTGGGACCTGCCAGGGGGTGAGGGGCTTGGGGAAGGCTAGCATTAGGAGAAATACCTAATGTAGATGATGGGTTGGTGGGTGCAGCAAACCATCATGGCGTATGTATACCTATGTAACAAACCTGCACGTTCTGCACATGTACCCCACAACTTAAAATATAATTTAAAAAATTATTCAGGGTTTTTTCCTCCAGATGATTATTAGTTGTCTCTATACTACTACTTATTAAATAATTACTCTTTTCCTTACTTATTTGAATTAACACCTTTATTATAAACTAAATGTATCTGGATTTTTGAACTCTGTTCTGTTGCACAAATTATACATATTTAGCTCAATGTGTTATCCTAATGTGAACCTCTCATTTAAGCACCAGTAATAAAACAGAACATTACCAATACCCTAGAAACCTCTTTTTTTTTTTTTATAGAATTAAGGTCTCACTATGTTGTCCAGGCTGGTCTCAAACTCCTGGCCTCAAGTGATCCTCCTGCCTCAGCCTCCCAAAGTGCTGGGATTACAGGCATGAGCCACTGTGCCTGGCCTAGGAGCCTTTTCTTGATAAATATTTACTGAATGAATGACAGTCTCTGAGAGGTATTTAGGATCTGTTTTATACTTTCAAGTAGTATGGATGTATTAGATGAAGACAGAAAGGTGTGCATTAAACCCACAAAGGGCACAAAGATGGAGACGAATAATACATTGGATTATAGACCAGTCTCCAGTATTTCTTAAAAGGCAGAGACTGGAAAATAAAACTAAAATTATGTAATAGATAAATGCAAACAATGGTATATCAATGAAAAATAATGAACTCTGTAATATTATACTAATAGAATGTAATATTGAAAAGAATTTATAACTTTCCTTCATGAGAATAGGAAAATGTAGGAGTCTTAGTTGTTTGAAAGAAGACTATGTACTAAAAAGTGTGAATATAATCTTAGTGTGCGTTTACTGGTATTTTGTGGCTAGAACAAGGATGGTT
This sequence comes from Piliocolobus tephrosceles, assembly GCF_002776525.5. Classification (NCBI taxonomy): domain Eukaryota; kingdom Metazoa; phylum Chordata; class Mammalia; order Primates; family Cercopithecidae; genus Piliocolobus; species Piliocolobus tephrosceles. The sequence continues at coordinate 69,794,555 of NC_045441.1, read as the reverse complement.
TGACCTCATCTACTGTGTCATTTTTAGTTCTGGGCATTTTATCCCAAGAAGAGTGATACAATGGAGAATGTCTGGAGTGAGATGACTGGAATTATAAGAAGTCTGTGAACCTCAAATCTTTGTGTATTAAAGGCAAGCTTAGATAGAAATTAAAGTTATCTGAAGAACTATGATGGAATCAGGAATATTTTGCTTGAGAAGGAGGTGTGGGATATCATGGGAACTTTTCTTTAAACACTTAGAGATGAATAAAGGTTGAGTATCCCTTTATTCGTCTTTACGACGAATAATACATAATGTCTGGGACTAGAAATGTTTTGGATTTAGAATTTTTGTAATTTTGGAATATTGATATTATATAATTACAAGTTGAGCATACCTAATTTGAAATGTTCCAATATGCATTTGCTTTGAGCATCACATGGACTCTCAAAAAATCTTGGATTTTTGAACATTCCAAATTTCAGATTTTCAGATTAGGGATGCTCAATCTGTAATATGGAAAAAGATATGAATTACTCTCTGTAGTTCTAGAAGAGAAACTGAGACTCATTTCACATTTTTAGGCTGAAGTCTTCAGCTCAATAAACTTATAATTGGCACAGTCCAGTGGTTAAGAGGACAGGCCCTGGAGGCTTACAGGCATGCCTGCTTTGTCATCCAAGTCTCAATATTATCATTTTACAATTGATGTTATATTACCTCATTGAAGCACTGTGAAAATGAGAAAATGACGCATGCTAAACTCTTAGTTCAGTTAATGGAGTAAACTTAAAACAAATAATTGTATCTTTAATAGCAACTGTCTGCTTTTACTTTCTATACTAAATCACATATATTTTTATTGCTCTCTCATGTATTTCATTTATTTAGGGAGATGTCCTATCTGCCCCACTAGCCAATACTCTCAAAAGAACTATTTATAAAATGTCTTCACTTCCTGACCTACAACTTGCCCTTCCACAAGCTTCCGTAGCCACCCCTCCACTCACCCAGCTCTGACAAAAGTCAGCAATGACCCAAGCGCCAAATATAATAAATTCTAGTCTTCATCTCATTTTGCCTTCTCTGCAATATTTTGACAAGTTCTTTTCTTATCCTTGGCCTTTATATCACTCTCTCCTTGTTCTCTTTCATTTCTACATTAATGTTATCCTTTGCAGATTTGTCTCTGTATTTTCATCCATTAAATATTTGTGTTTCTCAGGGTTGTCTCTCTACACAGCAGTCTGACTGCTTCTTATTTAACTGAGGGCTGATGACTTACAAATTCTGAATCTACAATTTTTAACTTCCCTATTAAGTTTGTGTTTTTTATTATTTTTTTGAGACAGCGCCCCACACTGTCACCCAGGCTGGAGTGCCGTGGTGCAATCTCGGGTCACTGCAACCTCTGCTTCCTGGGTTCAAGCGATTCTCGTGCCTCAGCCTGCTGGGTAGCTGGTATTACAGGCAGGCGCCACCATGCCTGGCTCATTTTTTGTGTGTTTTTAGTAGAGATAGGATTTCACCATGTTGGCCAGGCTAGTCTTGAACGCCTGACCTCAAATGATCTGACTGCCTTGGCCTCCCATTGTGCTGGGAATACAGGCGTGAGCCACTGTACCCAGCCTTATATTGACTTTAGACTCCAGTGTATAGTATCCTCCTTGTATAGGTCTGCTTGGATGTCCTACAGTCACCTGAAACTTAACAATTGCTCCCAAATGCAATCTTTTTATTTTTTTATTTTTATTTTTTATTATACATTAAATTCTAGGATACATGTGCATAACGTGCAGGTTTGTTACATATGTATACTTGTGTCATGTTGGTGTGCTGCACCCATCAACTCGTGAGCACCCATCAATTCATCATTTATATCAGGTATAACTCCCAATGCAATTCCTCCCCCCTCCCCCCTCCCCATGATAGGCCCCGGTGTGTGATGTTCCCCTTTCCGAGTCCAAGTGATCTCATTGTTCAGTTCCCACCTATGAGTGAGAACATGCGGTGTTTGGTTTTCTCTTCTTGTGATAGTTTGCTAAG
>NC_045441.1:69769633-69792427 GCF_002776525.5 Piliocolobus tephrosceles | reverse complement strand
GAGAACATGCGGTGTTTGGTTTTCTCTTCTTGTGATAGTTTGCTAAGCATGATGGTTTCCAGCTGCATCCATGTCCCTACAAAGGACACAAACTCATCCTTTTTTATGGCTGCATAGTATTCCATGGTGTATATGTGCCACATTTTCTTAATCCAGTCTGTCACTGATGGACATTTGGGTTGATTCCAAGTCTTTGCTATTGTGAATAGTGCCGCAATAAACATATGTGTGCATATGTCTTTATAGCAGCATGATTTATAATCCTTTGGGTATATACCCAGTAGTGGGATGGCTGGGTCATATGGTACATCTAGTTCTAAATCCTTGAGGAATTGCCATACTGTTTTCCATAATGGTTGAACTAGTTTACAATCCCACCAACAGTGTAAAAGTGTTCCTATTTCTCCACATCCTCTCCAACACCTATTGTTTCCTGACTTTTTAATGATTGCCATTCTAACTGGTGTGAGATGGTATCTCATTGTGGTTTTGATTTGCATTTCTCTGATGGCGAGTGATGATGAGCATTTTTTCATGTGTCTGTTGGCTGTATGAATGTCTTCCTTTGAGAAATGTCTGTTCATATCCTTTGCCCACTTTTTGATGGGGTTGTTTGTTTTTTTCTTGTGTATTTGTTTGAGTTCTTTGTAGATTTTTGGATATTAGCCCTTTGTCAGATGAGTAGATTGCAAAACTTTTCTCCCATTCTGTAGGTTGCCTGTTCACTCTGATGGTAGTTTCTTTTGCTGTGCAGAAGCTCTTTAGTTTAATTAGATCCCATTTGTCAATTTTGGCTTTTGCTGCCATTGCTTTTGGTGTTTTAGACATGAAGTCCTTGCCCATGCCTATGTCCTGAATGGTATTACCTAGGTTTTCTTCTAGGGTTTTTATGGTATTAGGTCTAACATTTAAGTCTCTAATCCATCTTGAATTAATCTTCGTATAAGGAGTAAGGAAAGGATCCAGTTTCAGCTTTCTACTTATGGCTAGCCAATTTTCCCAGCACCATTTATTAAATAGGGAATCCTTTCCCCATTTCTTGTTGCTCTCAGGTTTGTCAAAGATCAGATGGCTGTAGATGTGTGGTATTATTTCTGAGGACTCTGTTCTGTTCCATTGGTCTATATCTCTGTTTTGGTACCAGTACCATGCTGTTTTGGTTACTGTAGCCTTGTAGTATAGTTTGAAGTCAGGTAGCGCGACGCCTCCAGCTTTGTCCTTTTGACTTAGGATTGTCTTGGCAATGCGGGCTCTTTTTTGGTTCCATATGAACTTTAGAGCAGTTTTTTTCCAATTCTGTGAAGAAACTCATTGGTAGCTTGATGGGGATGGCATTGAAACTATAAATAACCTTGGGCAGTATGGCCATTTTCATGATATTGATTCTTCCTATCCATGAGCATGGTATGTTCTTCCATTTGTTTGTGTCCTGTTTTATTTCACTGAGCAGTGGTTTGTAGTTCTCCTTGAAGAGGTCCTTTACACAAATGCTATCTTTATTCTACACTCTCAGTCTTAGTAAATGGATAATTAAGCTGGCACCTGGCAATTATCTTTTTATCAATCTCTTCATCTAAAAGGTTATCAAGTGCTACCAATTCAAACTCATTAACATATCTTGATGAAATCCTCCTCTCATATCTATTACTCCTTCCTCTTTCTTCAGCTCTCATTTTATTTTTTCTGGACCAATGCATTAGTCTTCTAATTAGTTTCTAACCTTGCCCTGATGGCTGCCAGAGTTATTTTTCTATTTAATTTTCAGCTTAAAATGCCTTAAGTTCAAACTCTGTGGTATAATATTAAAACTCCAAAAATGTTTGAAGGAAGATTACAGCAATCATAATAGCATTTATAAAACATATTAAATGTATTCATATTATTTTATTTGTATTTATAATTTTATAAGGAAGGCAGAAGTGGTGTTATTCTCTTCCCCTTATATAGAAGAGAAAACCTAAGTGTAGTGAGGCTCAGTGACTTGCTCTCAGACACCAAGATGATAAGTGATGAACACGAGCTGGAACCCAAACCTTCTCTTTCCAAGTTCCCGTTTACATTGCATTATGGCATGGGGCCATGCTGAAGTATATTTTTACCATGTGCAACGTTTTGTATCCTGCTGCTTTTCAGTGAACACTATAAACCTTTTCCATGTCAAAATTCTTCACTAACATAAAATTGAAAATCAGCATAGAATTTAGAATTTTCAGTGCTTCAATATGAATGTAACATATTTCCTCTAACATCCCCTAAGATTGAACACACACACACACACACACACACACACACACACACACACACACATTCTCTTTTTAATTCAAAGTGAACTATCCAAATAACGGAGTCACAAAGTATAAAGTACAAGAAATGATAATAATTCATGTGAGACTATACATTAAACTTTACATACTTATAATTTGATACTAATTCTATTAGCAAAGAATATAGAGTAAAATTCTTTGTGACAAAAAGAGTAGTTTTTCTAATAAAAGATTTGGAGTATATATAATAAATGAGGGATAACCAACACTTGCGATATATATACAGTAAGAAAATCCCAACAATCAATACTTATTTAATCACAGAACAATTAAAAAGTTATATAAAATCTATCTTAACCTATATGTTAGAAGTTGATTTCAATTCACCCATAGATCCAACACCTTTTTAGATGAATGAAAACAATTTTTTATTAACTGACTTAAGAACAAAAAACTACCTATTAAATGTGTGTACTCTTGCTTAAAGAATATCTACAGAATTCTCACTTGTTTCCTTGCAAAAGAAGTAGAAATCTATAGACTAGAGACCCTCCCTAAGAATGAGTCACTGAGAAGCACAATATATTTGTGACTTACATAACATTTCATCCATGTGCATTTTTGAGCATTATGCAATATTTAATTTGCATGAAGCTTTCCAAATTACTTACATTTATGAGATTTCTTTCCAGTGGGTGTTTCCATATGACTTTAAACATAATCATTAAAATTAAAACTTTCCTATATTTTACAAACTACTACGTTTTCAATCAAGAGTACATTCTTGTATCTGCGACCCACCTTCAGTGGGCATTAGCATGTCTTTTAGTGTATCTGAGAGAAATGAACACATTACCACATTTTGTACCTTTATAGGTTTTATTCTCAGAAATAAATTCTTTGATGTATTCAACTAGAACTAAAAACACTGAGGCTATTACCCCATTTTTTTTATACTTACAGGGCTTTCCCTCCAGTATGAATTCTTTCATATATTCAAAAAGAACTGGGAAAATCGCATACTATCCCATATTCCTTAAATTCTTTCTCTTGAGTTTTTTCATGTGTATGATTGAACGTATATTTTCAACCAATATCTGTGATGTTGCAATGAAGTGCATAAAAGTTTATCATATTGAATAATTTACTTAGGATTGCTAAAGTGGAATTACATGGTCAAAGGGCATTAACATTTTAAGATCGATATATATTGCTAAATTTCTTGTATGTCCATATCTTTTCTTTATTAACAAACCTGAATACTATAATTAAAAATATTTCTCAAAGTCTTTATTGCCTATGATTTCTAAGAGGATACCATTTTTTTCTTTTAACATTTACAGCATTTTTCCAAACATACCAAGAACATTTTGATATGTTTAGAAGAGATGCAGAGATGTTTCATTATGGTAATAGAAAGTTGGGGTGGTTCTGACTCTGGAATCTCAGTTTTCTCAGTCTAATCTGTCTTTCCATGAAGTTTCTAACTGAAGCATCAACATATTGCATAATATCTAAGGAGATGATGGAGAATGTTTCCCAGGTGAGCAACCCACTATTATTCTTAGGCAGAATTTTCTCATCCATGTAGGATTTGTTGTATAATTCTACAGTGAGCAAGTCATGATCCCCCTTCAGGGGCTTTGCACATAATGCTCACTGCCTGGGATCTCTGTTTCTCTCAATTGTCACATCCTTTACATTTCTTCTTAATGTGCCCAGATCAGGGGAACTTCTTCTTCCATGTTCTAGGACTTCTTAACATTTTACCCTACTTAATTTTTCTCAATGGCATTTTCCCACCAACCAGTATATTGCAGTTCCTTGTTTCTTTATTGTCTCTTTCCTCTCATTGGACTGTATGCTCCATAAACACAAGTTTTGTCATTTTTCTTTTCAACTATATCAAAGCCTAGGATGGTGTCTGGCATATAATAGATTCTCAATCATTATTATGGAACGAATGAATGGGTAGAGATGCATGCCACATGCCACTGCCTGTATTCAGTGAATACTTACACCATGTCTTCTCATTTGTTTGAGAGAAGATGGTTTTCTCAGACTCTCAGCTTTAATTGTCTGCAATTCCCTCTATACTGTAGTATAAATGTAGTTTGCCAGCAGTTATCACATTAGTGAAGCAGTTGAGGAATGTTAGAACTAAGTCTTTTCATGTGGTAAATAACATTCTCATTACACCTGTCCTTGGATTGACCACTGATACGAGGTTTCCCATATTTTTCAACTTCCTCCAACTATTCCTGGATGAAAGACAAAAGCTTCTGAAGTGTTTGTTGTTCTTGTTTTTCACAGCCAAGTTCTAACAGGATGTTTTGGGAGATACATAGCAATAATCCAATTAGGCAAGCATTTGTTCCATTTTTTTCCCCAGAGGTCTTTGATGTACCTTTTGCCCCTACTTACTTATTAGCCTCAAAAATTGAGTCTGGATATCTAATCAGAAAGACAATCAGTTCTCTGAACTTCCAAGTTTTCTAAGTCCACATGAGCTGCAAAAGCTGCAAAAGTTTTGCTCATTATTTGTTAAGCACTGACCACCACAGACAGAAAAGGGCCTCTTTTTTTTTTTTTTTTTTAGCTGTTCCTACTAATGTTGCGGAAATATTTTTTTCAGTTCATTAAATTTAACTTCAGGCAATTGCTAAAATGTAAGATAATTCCTTTTTGTTATTCCTTTGGCACATCCAAAGTACAGTTTCACATTAGCAACAACGAGCCAGAGGGTTAAAAAAATTAAAATTATTTTGGAAGATAGGGACTTAGGCAGAAAAAAAGGTCCATTCCAAAATGACAAATATTTAGCATCATTTTTACTTTTATTTATGCAGAAGGACCCACATTTATGATTGCGTTTTAAATTGGCTTTAAAATACATGATTAGGAGTAAACATTTTTGAGTTTTATACTACATCAAAGATCTTGACTCTCACCTTCCAATCAATATTTTGTATCAGGTTGGGTACGGTCACTCATGCCTGTAATCCCAGCGCTTTGGGGGACTGAGATGGGTGGGTGGCTTGAGCCCAGGAGTTCAAGACCAGTCTTGGCAACATAGCAAGACCCTGTCTCTTCCAATAACAACAACAAAAAATTAGCCAGGCGTGGTGGCGTGTGTTTATAGTCCCAGTTATTTGGGAGGCTGAGGTAGGAGGATTGCTTGAGCCTAGGAGGTCAAGGCTGTAGTGAGCTTATTTTGCCATTGCACTGGGCACATGCGAGACCCTGCCTCAAAAAAAAAAAAAAAATAGTTTGAAGCATTAAAAATAAACAGCTTGAGGGCCATTTCAAAAAGATAACTAAGAAATATTTTTTGAATATATATGTGCTGAGATTTCTTACTAATTTTACCAGTCCCCAATTCTGACAAATTAAAGACAGAAATAAGATCTTATAGACAAGATCTTGTGTTATTTGTTTAAACTTTTCATCCACAAAACACAGTGGACAATGTTTCTGTCTACTTATGTTGTTTCCATACTTTAGCAAATACCAACAGGATGCAACATATATCCTTGTATTATATTATTGTGCATGTTTTATATTAATTATATATCTGTCACTTCTGTATTCACACATGCGTACACGTATATATAATACACAAATCATTATCATCTGTCAATCTATTTCTAGACATTGGGGTCAGTTTTTAGAAGTGGAATTACTAGGTTAAAGGATATGTTTATTTATAAGTAAAAATAGTATTTACATTGCCCTTTATTGACTTGATTATCAATTAATACTACCTCTACTAGAAATAAAAAAGAATGATACTGGTTTTCTTATATACTTGATAAGATAGTGGATTGTCAAATTTCATTTTCCCCATCCATTGCGTCATTGTTTTAAATAACATTTCTTTCATTATAAGTGCTCTCGAGAATCTTTTTGGTAAGTTCAAAAGCTATTTATTGTATTTTCTTCTTTGTTCTTTGGGCCCTCTTCCCATATCCTGACAGAACTTTCAATAGAGGTTTTTAGTCTTTTCTTGGTTTCCTTTTCTTAACAAACTTTGTAAAATATGCAGGATCTGACCATTGTCAGTGGTAGGTGTTGCTCTTAATACTTCCATACCAATGGACTGTGCCTACACTTGGTATTAGCACCTCAGTAAGATAATGTGCCAATTTATTGCTACATCTGCTTTCATTGTAAACCCATAATTACATTTATATCTTTCTGGCTAGGAATTGTTGATTTTCGAAAGCCAATATGATGCCTATTCTGAAGAGAATTGTATCAAAGGCCTCTTTAGTTTTTATCACTGAACAAATGTTGCCATAATGTTTTTGCAACTGGCATTTGTATCATGATCACTACCAGACATAGCCTCAGTCCATCATTGTAGGAGACGTTTTAATTTGATTTTCCTATGGATTATTCCATGTAGAGATTAGAATTCAAGAGCATACAAAAATTAATTTTAAGGGTCATTTAAGTAAGTCTCCAATTATAATCATGTCCACTATACCTCCTTCTACAGCCAGGATACTTTTCTACTCGCCTTATTTTATAAACCATTTTTTTCCTCATAGATCGCAAGGTAGTGTCATCAGAAGAAAAGACCTATACCCTTTGGGTAATAAATCGTACAAAGTGATAAACATTAAAAATAACCCCCGCCAGCAGACAAATATTGTAAACGCGCAAACCTTTTATAAAGATAAATTGTGAAAGGGTACAGTTATACTTCAGCTGTCAGCATAGCCGCTGGAGGGTCACTGGGGATGTGGTGTGACAGGATTCTCACTAAACTCACTGTGTTTATAAAAGACTGGGACACAGGTCCACGCTATCCACTAACACGTTGGCTTTCCCTCTGTAGTACTTTCTGGCTGACTCTGATTTTGAAATTCTTTTTACCTCTCAAGGAAATCAAGACATTGTATTCGACAAGAAATGGATTTTAAATGGTCTATTAAAGTATTTACATGGTTGCTGAATGTCCTCCTCTATTGTTTCAAAGCAAATTATGGGAATTTGGAAACACTTTGAATTGTTACTCTATTCTGTTTTTTCCATTTTATTTTTGCTCTGAAGCAAACAGTATATAATTTGATTATTACTGACATCATAAAATCAATTAATTTTATTTAAGACTGAATAGTATAATCAGACTGCTTTTGTATCCTGGATCAAAGACTTTTTAGGAATTTGAAATTGTCCTTTGCTTAATTTTCCAGTATTCCAAGCATTCTTGCCTACTCCCCCTGGAATAATTTCCCCTTAATTTAATTCACTTAAATTACAATTGGGTGAAAACTACAATAGAATTGTGTCTTTTACAGACCCTGTTTTCAATATAGTTTTGTAAATCCCATAGCCCACATCTTACTGGAGTATCCTTAGGTATTTAATGACGCTCCTCTATGATGCCAGTGTCAGTTACTGTTTTTCTTTCTTCAACTGCTCTGTTACTGTTCTGCTCTTGTCAGCATTGTGCATTCTAAGTGTTTAGAGTAACATATATCTGGCTAGTGAAATGAATACAAGATATATTTATGATAGTAGAGTACCAACAGCTTTAAGCTATGGATGAGTTAATTGGTTTTTTAACCCTAGTGGCCTCTTCATAATTAATCCGCTATTTATTATTATCTACTCTTTCGTCATAAACCTTGCACTTCACTAATTCTTTTGTTCACTTATTCACCCAAAAAGAAATCTTAATTCTTACTATGTGTTGGGTATTATTCCAGGCAAGGAACAAAATAAAGACCTGGCCTCTCTCATTGTGTGGGAGAGAGAAAAAAAACAAGCAACAGGAAGATATGTAATGTCAGGTGCCATGAAGAAAACAAAAGAAGGTCAGGAGAATAGAGAGTGATGGGATAGTCAAGGAAGGCTTCTCAGAGGGGTGGTATTTGAGAAGACACCTGCATGAAGTGGGGGAGCAGCCATGCCTATATCAAGGGGAAGTTTCTAGGTAGAGGTAATAAAAATGTCAAAGCTCTGAGGAGAATGTGTAATTTAATAGAAGGTTGGGCTCCAGCTTCATCACTTCCAGCAACACTGTGCTCAAGGGTGAGCATGAGTGGGATGTGCATGCATAGGGGCTAGCTAGGATAGAGAGAGAATATCCAGCTTCGCAACAGGCAGGGGGACAGTGAGGTGGCCACAGCCATGGTGGGGGAACCTCTGCCTGAGATGACAAAAAGAAAAAAAAAAGATTGTGGGGAAATAGAATCCCCAAATTTATTTTTCCTTCTTTACAGAAAAGTTAAAATTTAGGGCCAGGTGCAGTGGGCCATGCCTGGCCAAGGTGGGCAGATTATGAGGTCAGGAGATGGAGATCATCCTGGCTAACACAGTGAAAACCCCTCGCTATTAAACAGACAAAATAATAGCCAGGTGTGGTGGCACATGCCTGCAGTCCTGGAGGGTGAGGCAGGAGAATCGCTTGAACCCGGGAGGCGGAGGTTGCAGTGAGCCAAGATTGCGCCACTGTACTCAAGCCTGGGCAACAGAATGAGACTCTGTCTCAAAAAATAATAAAATAAAATAAAAATTAGTTGATGGCCTAAAATTAACAACCATATTGGCATCATCATAATTGCCATTTGAAAAGTATATGTAACAGAAGGTCAAGTCCAAATAGCCAGACATATATGAAAAGATGAAAAGCTGCTCAAATGTGCTACTAGTCAAGGAGATGAAAGCAATGAGAGGGATTGATGTTTTGATTAGCCTGGATTGGAACTTTGATAGCTCTGATACTTTGATAACTCTTACTGTTATCAAAAAGCCATGGGATCTGCCTTAGGTGTTGCCAAAGACAGAATGAAGAACATTTTATAGTGTCAGAAAACAGTAATAGGAAAAAAAAATGAAGCTGTTTCCTAATTGTATCTACTAAATTCACCCATTTCTCTCTGTCTCTTCCATTTCACTCCCATCTCACTCCCCACTATCATATTTATAATGTCATATGATTAAGGAGAAAAATATGAGCGGATACATATCAAATTGTTAACTTGAGTTAACTTGGCTGGGAGATGCTATGGAAGAAGGTGAAAGGGGGAAGGGAAGTCACATAAAAGTACTGCAATATCAGAAAGCCTGACTACATTTATGCATTTTTCTATGCGTACAATATCTTTTCAGAGTAACTGACACTGATGGGGGGGTATAAATTGAAGTGTGTGTGTTGTGGAATATATACAGACTTTAATGAAAGAATCACTAGGGACACAGAAGCAGCAAAAATAAAATGTAGACTAGTCATATTTATATTTTTGCTTGTAGGGCATAAATTGCAATTGCAAAATAGAAAACGAAGTTAGCTATTTGACTATGAAAGTCCAGATATCTAGAAAAAAATCTGTGTGATACTTTGAAAAATTTTTTCACCTAGTTTCACTTGTAATGAGTAATGCAGAAAATAAAAAGACTGGAAATTACCATTTTTCCATCAAGCATGTAGGCTAGCGACATGTTCTGAGTGGTTCACAGATTGAGGGCTTAGATGGTTCCCTATTTACTTACATTTTAGCAAATGGCTATTTCAGAAAATGTTTTAACGGCAAACTACCCGGGAAGTAACTTGTCTAAGTTGTGTGTCCCTTCCTGAATTTGTTAAGGCGTGAGCCTCTGCTTTGACCTTTAGGTTTGTTTTTTTGTAGGTAGACACAGGGGACAAGAGACAGCGAGGGGTGTGCCTTATGACTGACTGGGTGGGAACAGCTGTATTCTGTTGTAGAGAGTTTCCCCATCCTCTGCTGCTGCCGTTTTTGAACTGACTGGAAACCAGGAGGTCTTTTGTCCATGATTCACCTGGTGGCCTCAGCCAACTTTCAAAGTAAAAGTTTGCATTTCTTGAACTTTCCAAATTGGAGTTGTTATACGACCCAGGAAAGGGCGATACAGTAGGTAAAAGGGTTTAGGTATTCACTGGGAAAAAATCTTAATCCATATTTAAGAAGCAATTGGTGCAAATCAAAACAAACACAGATACACATGATTAGAATGAAAATGATTTCCGTATTTATGTTTGTCAGCAATATAGTTATTTACAAATAACCCATATGAAAATGTAAAAAAGCATATTACATCTTCACATGCCATCTGTATTGACTGAATAAAGCTTAGTGACATTATTTGCAAATCTGTAGTTAATTGTACATAGACATTTTGTGCGTTAAAAAGGAAATGTACATAATGTAAAATAAATTACATTACACAATTTACAAAGTAATATTAACAAAAATTCTTAGACAGCTGCCTCCTTATTTAAACAGAATAAATATTCAGGTAGATAACATAAAATACACATTTAGGGAATAATAATTTATAGAAAGACAGATTGCAAATTTAATAAAGTTATATTTTACAATGATAGATACTGATCTCTTCAAATCTCTGTGATAGAAATGGAGAAAAAAGTACCAGAAAAGGAATATAAATGTTTACTTTCTAAAAATAAACACAAACAGATTTCTGGAAAATAGTTGGGAAAAGTTCACTGAGGATTAAAAGTAGGTAATCTAGAAACTGTGGCTTAAAAACAGAATAAGTCTACAAAACACAAGACTGACAATTATATTCTAAATAATATAGAGATTTTTGATCACTGAAAACATGACTCACACAAACTAAAGCTCTTCATAAACTGCCCACTTTTAAGATCTGACTTGGTAGAAACACACAAAAAAATGCAATATTAACTGGTTAGCATTAGTTTTATTCATTTAATAATGTAGACATAACCATTTTTCAGTGTCCCTGCTAGATATAAGATTATCTTAACACACTGCAAACCATCCTTTTTATAAAAGGGTAACTATTTGCTTGGCTCACACACCAGTTTCTGATACCTGAAATCCTGTCCTGCAGCCATGGCCGCCTGAGGGCAGGACCAGGGGAGACTCTTATTCCCAGAACAGGCAGATGTAGCTCTCACAGCTAAACTAGTCCCAGGAAAGATCACATTCCGACAAGATTCCTCACAGATTTGCTCAAGGACTACTGTTCTTTCAACACCCTCAATTTTAGAGTGGAAATAGAAGAACCCACACTTGAATTTGGTAATATTTTCATAAACAGGAGATCCCAGATCATTTGGGAATTGTGCTTCTCATGTACTGTTCAGACCCACGTCAGCTTTAGAACAGGCTCTCCCTTCTGTATGGTACTGAAAAACACGGGCCTCCCTCACTGTCCTGTGGTGTGGAATGTGAACAGAGACTTGAGATGGAGACAGGAGGATATGGGGTGATCTAAAGCAAGTATAGGCATGGACATTTTTACAGAAAAGGGCTTTTTTTTTTTTTTTCCTACATGCCTTCCACATTTTTCCTTTTCCCTTTATTCATTTCTTTGACCAGTGGATTTGGTGTAAGTCAGGATGTTCACACTCTGAGTGAGTGACACTTAGATTCTAGTAGGGAAGGACATATAGGAATTCTCTCTCTTTTTTTTTTTTAATTAAAAGATTGGGCATGTTTCGTGGGAAGTAGGTAAGAATACCTGTTGAGAGTAGAAAGAGACCAAGCAAAGAAAATAATCAGAAAGAACCAAGGATACAGGTTGTTAGGCGAGGTAAATAAATGTGTGAGAGGTCTATTCAATTCCTGTGAGAAGGAAGACATGAATTTATCTTGAAATCCCCAGGAACTTAACAGGGGTCTGATTAAGTTACAGTGACCACTGCCACCTACCTGAGGGTGGGGCAGGGAAAAATCAAACTCCTAATACCATGGCCTAAAGACATGTACATTACATAGGGGAAAATACTAACCCCCTCTAAAAACGAACCTAGAGAAAAAGTCAACAGGTTTCACCGTTATCTTCACTCATTAAGCATTTTCCCCTTCTTTTGGATGTCTTAAGTACCTATGTATACAGAAGCTGTTACTAACTTTTGTTTTTTACAGTGCCTAGCAGAGTGTCTTACGTGTCAATAAATATTTGCCTTGTTAGAAGTAATTTGTGCTTTGTTATAAGTAATTAAAACATGCTTTTATACACTCTTTTTTAATTCACTTAAGCTACACTGTAGTGTCCTCAAAAAAGGCTTTGAATAAGATTACAGTCCATATATTGGATTAGGTATTGATGAATAAGCAAATCAGCCCCTTTCAAAAGAGATCAGTTCGTTCTATTCTACATGGTTTCTAGTGAAATAGTCCAGCAAAATCATATGCTACTGTGTCAAACTTTTTCTGCTCTTTTTTTAAAAAACCAAACAGACCTTCAGTCTAGGGAACAGCAGTTCTACATCTTTTTGGCCTCACAGACCACTTCGGTAAGGTGAAAGTGTCAATAGAGAAGTTACTACTACATTCCCCTCCCAAATTTTTAGAAGGAACAGGAAAAATAAGGTTTTGATGAAATTCCAATAAAATATTTAACTCATTGTCTCATGCCAGAAACAAAAATAAGGCCATTTTCATGTTATAAACATGAATATAGTAACCTTCCATTTGCCCAAAATAGCCAGATTGCTACATTCTCCTCTTTCCACCTTTCTAACAAGAGGTTATCCAGTATTTATTTATCCTAACAGTGATCTTCCAATATGTTCTCTAATATTAGGTCATGTTGAACCTAATTAATTTCCCCTCTCTCATATAATTGTGTGTGTGTATGTGTGTGTGTGTGTGTGTATATATATATATATATATATATATATATATATATATATATATATGCATATATGCTGTAAAATCTAATCAATTTATGAATAAAATGTATTTTTCATAACATTCTATAATTTTGATTTTCTAATTCTTATAGGTAGGATGATACTAATCTTTTCTGAATTAGTGACATTTTACAATATCTTCAGTATAGTTTTAGTAGGAACAGTATTTTATTCTATCCCACATTTAAAAATTATTAGGTGTTGCACACATTTCATAAGAGGGTTAGCTGAATTTTTCAAGTACCCATAATAGATTCTCTCTTAACCATTTTGGACAAATGGATTTTATTTTATTCAAAGAGATCAACTTTAGGATTATTTGGAAGACCCCTGAGTATATACATAGACAATCACAGTTTTAGAGTAACAATATTATTTTTTCTTCCTCTTTAATAAAACAGATAAAATGGATTTTGTTTTTATGGTTTTGTTTAAATCCTTGCTTTAAAGTAAAATTTTCATCTTCCTACCTGTTCTCTTTGAAATGATTTACATTTCCTAATATAGTGAATATTGAATAAGGAATTAGCACTTACTGCATTTAGTTCTTACTGAAATACATACAAATATTTTCATTTTGGGGACAATGACATCCTAACCTGATGTCTTTTGTAATCTTTGCAAACACTCTAATCAACAGCAGGGGGAGTTCATACTCCAGTATGAGGGTAAAATACCTTCTAATCCAAAACACTTTTACAGGAACACAGCTGTTTAAGATAAAATAGCATATTATACTATTTTTCAAAGAACCTGAAAAGCTAGTGTCCTCCTCTCTCACAAAGGTTGTTGCAATAATGTTGCCTGAAAATGGTATTGCTTTTTAATGGCACCTTTTGAGTTTTCCTTTCATTTGCAAGAAGTCTGCTGAGTTAAATATTGTTCCACTGTGCCATTCCCAGGGCTACATCTGTAGAAAATATAGCTACTTTTGATACAGTGGGAAATGTAATGACTGTAAATTCTCACCTTTGAACATTGAACAGTCAGTGGGTAAATGAATGAAAATGAAAGATGACACTATGGAGAGTTAGCATTAAAAAACATCCAGACCAGGGGTCAGCAAAATATGACCTGCCAAGGTGGCCTACTCGCTGTTTTTGTAAGGAAAGTTATATGGGAAAACAAACAGTTATGTTCATTCTTTTATTTACTAAGATCGCATTAGCAGAATGGCAAAGTTGAGAAGTTGCAACGTAGACCTTATGGAAAATATTTTCTGTATAGTCCTTTACAGAAAAAGTTTGCCACTCTTGGTCTAGATATGTAATGAAGTCTTGGGCAAGATATTTATTCCTCTCTTTTAAAATTTTAGTTTTGAAATCATACATGGAAGAGATTGCTTCAAATTTTGTCAGTGAGAAAGGCAAAAGACTATGGATCCTGAAATACTGCCTGCAACACAGACATTCAAGCTGAAACTGGGAAATCAAATTAGAGAGAAAGAAAAATCAACATATAATTTTGATTTCCTTTAGTTACAAAAGTCATTGATACATTATTTTCTCCATCCGCTGAAAATTAGAAAGACAATCAGTTCCTTTTTTTCTTTTCTTTTCTTTACAAAGATAACAAATATAAAAATCTAGTCATAAACAGCCTTCAAAGACCAATTACAAACCAACTAGAGGAATCCACCTTTTAGAGGGTTAAGGGATTAGGGACTTCAACACTTAAACTACCGCCATGTTGTCAGTTTCACAATGGCTGCAGTGATGAGGAAGTGTGTGTACAGCAGGTGTAATAGCTGATTTCATCTTGCTGCCATCCAAACTGAACTTTACTCTCTCCAGGATACAAGAACTTGCAAATGACTTCATGACACTCTTGGCACAGATGTCTTCATCCCATATGAAAAGAGGCAGATTCTATGGCAATACTGGTTAAGCGCCTATCATGCTGCACTAATATAGTGCAAAAATGTGCCTTCCATATAGCAAAAAAGATGCAGGCAACCAGTTTGAAAATCAGGGAAAGTAGAAACGTATTGTATTAACACAAGTAAATTAGTTTTCCAGACAATTACCACTATAAAATAATGAACTTGAGGACTCTTCCTTCTAAGACACTAGTACTTGTCCAGCATTCTTTGGAGAGAGACAAGAATGAAGTCTTAAAAAAGAGGCTCCGTCTCTAAAATGCAGGTCAATAAAATCTACCATCGACCACCAAGATGCTGAATTTATTCAATGGATTTTCTGCTTAGCTTAGAGCTTATATGTTATGCATTGTTAAAATTGCTTATTAGCAAGTACGTAATCTGATATAATGTGTATCATTCAACTGAGTACACATGTTAATTTGACTATAGTATGGTGGAGATCTTGGTAGAAACTTCATGCTAGGAAGTTTTATGGATTAACACTGCAGACAGTCTTGTATCAGGCATCCTAACTGGCCAATTCCACAATTATTTTTAGAGATGAAAGTGGTTTTTCAGTTGGTAGACTTCAGAAAAGATGACATAAAACTTTCAGAATGCGGCATGTATTCAGCTAAATCTCCTATAATTCTCATGGTTGATGGTCTCTATGTAAGTGGTACTGTCTGGAATATCTCCAGTGGCAGTATGATTTTCACTCTTGTCTTTATGATGCCCTTTTTAAAAATTAAAATATATTTTAATCCACACAGTTTGGATACATTTGTTGTGATCTCTGGACATCTATGAAGTCAGAAATCCAAGATTGGTTGTTTCCAGAAAAGTTACATGTTACATGTCAGCATCTCCATCATAGGCTAAGGTTAAAGGTTTCAGTCGGTTGTTTTGCCTTCTTTGGGGTTTCTTTGGCTTTTTGCTGTAAAACAATTCATTACAATTAGGAGAAAGAAAATCAGTTTCTAATTGTAAATTTGATTGCTTTAAGCAAAAAAAAGTAAAAACAAATTGATAAACCAAAATCGCTTCATTGCCTGCATTGCCTAAAGTCTACCTTAGAATTTGATTTTCTGATCTCCTTGAATTTCAGTTTTTGCTTTGAATAAACTCTAAGTAAACTTCAAGTGTTTTACTATCCTACAAAAGATAAATTATCCAAATGGGATTCTTTTAGTATTGACAACAGAAATAATATCATAGTAGGGTCATTTTCATTTGGTCAGAAACCTTTATAAATAATGCATAATTTATAAATAATGCATGTTTTAAAAGATAGTTGAATATGATTAGGTCTTCCTCCATTAGTAATTCAATATAAAAATCCACAGTTTGCCATAATCAGTACAATGCAATATTCTCTTGAAAGTATGCAAGAGAACACATTTGAGAAGATGACCTGCAGCAAGTTCTTGCTCATCTTTAGAAACGAAATGGTTCAGATTTGGTAGCTTTTAGCCCATCTAGGACTAAAGCCATGTTTATTTAGAAATTCATGTGAACACCAGATAAATGTAGAGAACTTATCTGAGACATTAGTTTGCTGTTTCTGTGTTACGATTAAGTATCTCTTTGGATTTTTAATTATTTAAACACTCACCAAGCTAGATAAATCATGGAGACAATAAAGATGAGTAACACAAATGCCCCAGCTGCTACGCCGTAAACCCAGGTCTTTAGTCTCCCATCTAAGAAGAATGGATATTAGTTATTAATTTACATTAGTCTGGTATACATGAGGCAGTCTTTAACGATGACCAATGATCAGTCACACATTACCAATTTCTTTCAAAACCCCCCAAAAATTATTGCTTCAGCACAGTTAATGATTAATGCAAAGCTGCTGTTATGGGTTAGATGTTGCTTCATTAAAGATAACTTATCAAGGAAAATTGAATTGAAAAGTTACAAATGTTTGACTTCAGATTTCAAGTTTCTTTGTCAAAACTTCAGCTGCCTTTCATCTCAATTTTACTTCAAACTCAATACATGTGTAATGCTATATAAACATTTTCTTCTGATTTTTCAATCTATTTTGAGAATTGCAATGATAAGATGAAAAATGCAATTTTAAGAAAGTTTCTACAACCTCGAGTTAATGTAGATAGGTATTTAAACAAAAACTTTGTCATTTTTATTCCAGGTAAAATGAAAGTGAATATATTTAACATCCTATGGAATTAATAATCTTTTATCTAGTCTGCACTTACAATGTGTTTTAAAATTGGCTGACAATGTCATTTACAAAAACAACTAGTTTGGTTAACATATAAAAGGATCTATAAGTTGTTTTCTACCTTTTCTATTATATGGAATCAGACATAACAGGAACTTTTATAATTTGGGTTTCTGGTCTCATCGTCTTTGAACTCCTCAATTTTATGCTCTGAATAAACTTCAAGCACAAGTTGTTATTCATGACATTGGCTGATTTAATTTGATCCTCACATCAACATATATTTTCTATTGCAATTAAATATTTGATCTTGGTGTTAAATTATAGATTGGGCAAAACTGACCTCACGTAGACTCTGGTTTATTCAATATTTGAAAGGCATCACATGCGAATTGGTACTGTGGAATTTTTTCGCCTGGAGTTAGATCAAGTTAGAAGTTCATTTGCTGGGAATAAACTCAATAAATATTCTAAATATTCTTTCTTTCTAATCCTAAAGATTTTTTTTTTTTTTTTTAATTTGAGTTCAGTTTAAAATCAAAAGAACTGTTCCACGGTTGAGGTTCTCTACATTGAGAGTTTCTTCAACAAATTTTTTTGGTATTTTCAAAATCAAAGAATATCTAAGTTTTCAGAACATGTACTTTCTAAATATATTAAAATTTTCACTTTGGGGAAACTATATATAAAATTTAAAATAATGACAATAATTTTTTTTTCCCCCCAAAAGGACTGGTTTTGATCTGAGGACATCTGCTTCAATTCTTAGTAAACGTCAAAATTGCTACTGGTTGTCTGCTAGTCCATTGTCATGAACACTGAGGGAAGAGTTTCCCATGCTTAGACAGATGAGTCAGCTTTGCACAATAAATTGTACTATCAGCTAAATGAGCCAATTAAAGCAGGAATAATGTGATTAAAAGCAAATCTCCCAAACATTTAAAATATTTTAAAAATCCAATATTTATTCTCTAATAAGGTAAAGTATTCAGACTTAATGCAAAGAAATGGAGATGTGCTAGCTATGCAAATTCCTTCCATCTTTTCTCATGTTTCTAATGGCATTTTAAAGTAGACTATGCTTGGCTCTGCCTGGAGATTTCCTTTGCTTCATGGACTAGTAGTTCCTCCAGGGTATGAGAAAAAGTGGCATGATATTATTAGCTGCTTTATAAACCACGTAGCACATTTTCAAGCACCAGGTTAGTTCTAGGGATGAGCATATGATTAAATCCAACTGAGGAGGGAAAGTGTGTAGAGTAGAGAATAGCATATCATGAGGTCTTCAAGCGTTTGCCTGTATTGGCTTTGCATTTATTATCAGATACATTAAGAGCTGTCTGTGAATGTGAAAAAATATTTGAATCATCCCCTCCAGAAGGGAAGGCTCCACTGTTGCCCTGTGTATCTGGCATGAGTACAGATCTGAGTATTTGAGTATGCTGATTTTTAGGGCTGATACAAACTGGTCCATCTACCACGTGACCCCTGGCACAGAACTGCGTTACTGATGTTTTTATTTATGAGTCAAACTATTACTGTTCCTATGATCGAATTAAAAATCCTGGAATGCCTTTATAGTCTCCTTTATCCTAGCTCTGAATGGCAACACATTTTTTTAAAATTCATGTTTCCATCTTTGTTCAATTTGAAATTAATTACACTTGTAATTTTTGGACTGGAATTGAACTGAATCATATTGATCCAAAATTTTTTCTCAGAAGTAATTTCATTTCTCTGAACTTCAAACATGAGTTATTTTCCTTAATGATAGTAAAAAATTTAAGAATAGATGGCACTATCAGAATAAATGCATGTAGATAAAATAATCAATAGCTCATATAAAAATGCTTGCTCACTTTTTAATTCTTTGGCATTGCCTAAATGTGTAACTAAAGGTTTCTACTTCAACACTAGTCTAGTCAGTTCACCTGGCCCAAATGGCTGCAGAAACCAGGTCCTTCCCCGTCCTGCTGGGTTACTGGAGGGTTGGGTTGGATGTACAGCCCGACTGGTTTTCACATCTCCTCTTTTGTCTTCCATGGTGGGTATTACCACCACGGGGATAAGTGTGCATTGCTCAAGGGTGCTGTTAGATGACATGACTTCAGTGTACCCTTCTTCACAATGGCATGTTTTTGTCTGCAGGAGAACAAGAAGATTTACACTAGCCATGCAAGGAATCTTTGAAAGTCTAACAGACCTGACTTAAAGAGAAGGCTTTAAACAAGATTTGTTTTGGGAATTACTATACGTAATTCCTGTGATATTTTTAACTACATAGAAACACACTTTTGGCATTATATATAAATGTATTCTAATGGTGAAAGCAAGTGAATTCAGGACTTTTTAGATTGATAAAAGGAGATGTCTAAAATGGGATTTTTATGCCTCAAGACATGCTTTCTTTGGAGGAAGATAAAACTGCACAAGAGACAGTGGGGTGACAAATGATGGAGCTGGCTTGTCTGCCCTGATGAATTTACACATACCTCGCTACAGTACGAGTGGGGTTGACTACACGGTGGGTTACAAGACCTGTCGGCATCAGGCTGGCTCATCATCAAGCAGCCTCCTGCAGAACAGAAAATCATGTTTTGACAAATAATATATCTTGTTATGATGAAAATATACTGTTGTTAGTGACTTGTCTTTGAATCCTGAACTACCTTGGGAATTCCAGGAATTTTTCTGTCAGTGGTTCACTGTGAAATATTTGGTTAACCTTGACTACCTTATTTAGTGACTCCAGGCCCTTCTTACCCAGGGGAGCTAGCTCAGTGCCTGGTACTCAGCAGGTGTTCAACAAGTGTTTGTTGAAATAACTATTTTATAGCTGCTATTTTGAAAATACTAATTGCACACAACCTTTTTCTGCCAGGAGCACACGAAGCCAAGTCCAGCAACTGAAAAGCTGATTTCATTTCCTTTTCAAGTAAAACGATAGTTTTCATGTCTTTTGAAATAACTCTTTATGTTATAACTCTTTTGAAATAACTCTCCATACCTCTTTATGTTAAATGTTTTCTTTAAATAATGCCTATTTCTTTTTTAGAAACATCACAATTTCTGCTAATTCAGGGTGTTTTTTGGATATAGTGAAGAAAGCAAATGTATCTACTAAATCATTTGTTTTGCACTATGGTTTTGACTTGATATTACAGCTGTTTATCTCTCTCTTGTTTATTTTCAAGTGTAGTACCAACTGTACCTAAGTTGTTTCAAGTGAGGTTTTAAGATGGAAATAGATATAAAAAACACTGGTGACATGAAGGAGACTCATAGTTTCAAACTATACATGTTCAGTTTAACATAATATTAGCAAAACAAAATTTTTTGTTTATGGAACTGATGATTCTCTGGTGGAATTTAATCACAGGTGCCTATTGCCAATTCTCTGTGTTTCTCTCTATTGCAATCACAAAATACAGAAAAATTGTCACAGAAAAGCAGTTAGTCATTGCAAGGCAACTGCAGTTAATTGGCCACATTGAAGTTGTTATCATTAAATACACACACACAAAGCAATATTTTGAGTTTCTTATAAGGACAATTCATAAATTAAAGCAATTGATCAAGATAGGTAATATACTTTACATGCTTGTCTATTTGTCATAAAGAATCTCATCTCTCCTAAAAGATGAAAGAATGCATATAGAGTTTAACATACATCATTTACACATTGGCCTTTTGGTACTGAATAGCATTAGAAATAATCCATTGGACACTTTGCTGAATTGAAAAGAAATTAAAAGTAATGATTTTATAGGTAAGTCATTTAAAATTTGACTTACCTTTGCATTGGGGGAATAGCCCCAATTGCAGTGGAAAAAGAGTTTTTAATATGTGGAAGAAAAGTCCGGTAAATATTATTTGCATCAAAACATTGCAAACCTATGGGATCATCTAGAGAAGCTGTTAGAATGGAGACATTTATTTCCAATCTCTGAGCGGAATGGATGACTTCTGTAACAACTCATTCAGAAAGCCTGTCTATCCCTGTCCAGGACCCTTCTCCATACCTCTTAGAGTAGGGTAGATGGAAAGTTTTCTTCCTAAAAATAATACAGTGAGAGAGCAAAGGGTTTCTACTAGATGTCTTCTCTTTGTTACATATGTGACCACAGGGAGTTGTTATTAAGGATTTCTTGAGAGAGCTTTCTCATGTATAAAATAATATCTTCAAAAAAAAAAAAAATTGACATCCTGATCCAGCTCCCATACAGAGGAAATAAATAATTGGGTTTCAATAAATCCAGGTAATTTAAAATTCAATATAAAGATGGATAGTTTTCAAAAATCATATTGATCCTTTCTCCTGTTTCTTACTGTATATATTAAAGTTAAATTTATAAATGAACATTACTCAGAGGCATCCAAATGCACACTGTATTTTTCCCCCACAGCAGGGTCAAAACACAGCAGCAAGTCAGCCTGAGCAGCTAACTGTCAAGACTCCTGCTGTTGCTATGCTGTGGCAATTCCTGTAAGTTAGATTTATAAAAAGAAATTGTTTATGGAAAGGCTTAGATTTCTGGGTCCATGTGCCTGAAATTAAGGTTCTGGTTCTGACTTGCATTTCTTTCTAGGAAATGTGCTTGATTGTTCACTACCTATCTTGAACCAAAGTCTCTTCCTCCTTCAAGGTATCCTTGGGATCCCTCATGCTTGCTTCCAGGCTTCAGATAGGCTTTTAGTAATTGCACACTAGAGTAGTTCTTTGGAGGCATATATTGGTCGAAGTATAATCAAAAAAAATTCTTCCTTTGGATTTCTTCTTTGGATATATAATAATTTGGGGATGCGGGCACAGTAGATGAGCTGCTCAGATGGTCTGGGTTTGAAATTTACCAGTAGGTCTTCTCTATTAATTAGTTTAAAAATCTCTAAATCATGGACATATGAATTTAAGCAAGATACTTGGATTTGTATCATACTCCC
The DNA here is from genome assembly GCF_002776525.5 of Piliocolobus tephrosceles. NCBI lineage: Eukaryota > Metazoa > Chordata > Mammalia > Primates > Cercopithecidae > Piliocolobus > Piliocolobus tephrosceles. The sequence continues at coordinate 69,770,510 of NC_045441.1, read as the reverse complement.
TTGGTGGTATTTTTGGTCTGTATTTATATGCCTTCAAGGCACACAAGCAGAAAGTCAAAAAACTGATCATTTTTAAACATACGGTAAATTATTCATATATAAAATTTCTAGAAAAGATCTGAAAATTATTTATAACAATTATTTATTAGAATTACATAGTATTTTAATTAAATACGTTTCAGCAGCAATACCTGAAAAGGCTAGGTGAGAGATAATTTGAACCATTATAAAATAATTTGTCATTGGTCAGCAGGTGGGTATATACAGCTTAGGCATCCTGAATCCCAAACAGGCTTTGAATACTGAAAGAGTAACTTTGTTTCCTTAACTATTGTCTTCAACCAATCACATGTGTGTTACAGGAAGATTTTCAAAGAACAAAGAGAAACTGGAGGTTTACCTGTTACATTTATACCATCTGACCTTTGACACCACACTGTTCGGGAAGAGCCCTTCCAAGCACTGGCCATCCATTTATATTCATAGCAGTGTCCATCTGCAGGGAAATAATAAACATTAGCAAACACATTCTGTTACCCAGAAGGATAATCATGGGGATAGAGTATTAATAACATATTTATGAACAACTGAAAAATAATAAGCCCATATCTGATGATTCAAATGTCCATTTATTGTCCTGAAGTTGCCATGCATATGTTTTAAAATTGCAGCTGTATACCTCAATCTCAACTAATTTTCCATGTCTGCTGTCACACTACCTGGTGGGAACCTAGGTTTTTAATTTAATCTTGAAAAAGTATTGTAAATCCATCCTGGCTAACACCGTGAAACCCCGTCTCTACTAAAAAATACAAAAAACTAGCCGGGCGAGGTGGCGGGCGCCTGTAGTCCCAGCTACTCGGGAGGCTGAGGCAGG
>NC_045441.1:69717921-69769533 GCF_002776525.5 Piliocolobus tephrosceles | reverse complement strand
AAAAAAAAAAAAAAAAAAAAAAAAAAAAAAAAAAAAAAAGTATTGTAAATATACAGCCAGGTATAGAGAATAACTATACATATCTATCTATATAGTTACATATATATAGATATCTATATACAGTTATATATAACTATATACAGTTATATATAAAATCGCATGATGGAAGATATATATAGTTATATATGTATACAGTTATATAGTTATGTATGTATGCAGTTATATAGTTATGTATGTATGCAGTTATATATATATATACATATCTTCCATCATGTAATTTGTATATATATATAACTATATATATATATCTTCCATCATGCATAACTGTATACAGTTATATATAGTTACATAAATATATATCTTCCATCATGCAATTTTGTCAAATATTATTTATCCATATTTGCTTCAGTTTTCATTAGCTTGTTGATGAACAAAACATGAGATGTAATTGTATTCTTCTCTGTTCTGATCACCCTCCCTGTCTGTCCATCTAGACATACTATTCTGAAGATATATGACTTTCTTTGCCATGCTTTTAATTTTTTCACTATACACACATATACTAATTACTATATACAGAAATGATGTATTACTTTCATGCAGTCATACATTTTAAAAATGTATCCTATTCTGTGTAGCATTCTGAAACTTAGTCAATGTTACAGGTGAAAGATTTCTAAGTGATTTTAAAAAATGTAGTACAGTCACTTTATTTTAACCGCTACATAGAATTCCATTGTACTAAATAACACAGTTTATTTAGCTATTTTTCTATTAGGTTATTTTTAGTTTTGTTATTCAAACAATGCCCTGAAGGTCAATCTTGTGCAAATGACCTGGTGCTTCTTTAAGTTGCATATCTAGAAGGGAAATTTCTTGGTATAATTGTACGGATAGCTGAAACTTTATTAAATATTGCTCATTTTTTTCCTGCAAAAGGTGACAATTTAAAAATCCACCAGCAGTACATAAAGATTGTCATTGCTCTAAACACTCATGAAAATTTATAATTGCCAGATTTTAATTTTTTCTGGTTAGTCTTTTGGGTATGGAAAGTTACCTTGTCATTTTAAGTTAAAGTTCCTTGATTACTAAAGTTATTGAACAGTAAAAAAAAATGTTTTGGGACATTTGGATTTCCTGTTATGCAAGCTGCTTATTTAAACCTTTGGCCTTTTCCCCCCTACTACTGACATTTATGTTTTTTCTCATTGAATTGTAGAGATTCTTCATTCTGGAACAGTGATTCTCAAAGTGCGGTTCAGAGACCCTGGGAGACATTGACATTCTTTCAGAGTGTGAGTGAGGATTTCCCCTTTGCAACTACAATCTGTGTATGGTTGGATCTTCTTTACATATGTAAACTAAACTAAGACTGCAATAACTTGAATGCAGAAGCAGATAAGAGAATCCAGGTGTCTTCCTTAAGTTAGACTTTATAAGAGATTTACAAAAATTCAAACAAGACCACTCTTGTCATTAAAGTTATTTTCCATTTGTTATGGTGAACTTATTTTGCAGGATATTTGTTATTTATGGTAACATACAATTTTGTTTTTTGATTTTAAATAAATAAATATTATAAGTTTTCTATTTTTAAAATTATACGTGTCAGAAAAGAAAAGTTCTTTCAGATCCTCAACAATTTTTAGACTATTAACTTGTTTTAGATCAAAAACTTTTAGATTTGCTAGTCTATACATGAATCCTTTGAAATTAATTCACTTCATAAGTATATTTTTCAAGTTTGTGGTTTGTCCTGTAACCTCGTTATGATCTATAAACAAAGTTTATAGATCTACTGTGTAGAAGTTTAAAATTTTAATTTAAAGACATTTAAAATCTTTTCCACTTTTGTTTGCACTTTTTGGCGTCATATTTATTCCCTCTGGGATGAAGCTTTCAGAGGAAGGAACAGGCAGCAATCTTTACTGTTCTGCAGCCTCTGCTGGTGATATCCAGGCAAACAGGGTTGGGAGTGGACCTCCAGAAAACTCCAGCAGACATGCAGCAGAGGAGCCTGACTGTTAGAAGGAAAACTAACAAACAGAAAGGAATAGCATTAACATCCATATAGAAGGATGTCCACTCAGAGACCTCATCCGAAGGTCACCAACATCAAAGAGCAAAGGTAGATAAATCCATGAAGATGAGGAAAAACCAGTGCAAAAAGTCTGAAAATCCAAAAACCAGAATGCCTCTTCTCCTCCAAAGGATCACAACTCCTCACCAGCAGGGGAACAAAACTGGATGGAGAATGAGTTTGAGAAATTGACAGAAGTAGGCTTCAGAAGGTGGGTAATAACAAACTCCTCTGAGCTAAAGGAGCATGTTCTAACCAAATACAAGGAAGCTAAGAACCTTGAAAAAAGGTTAGATGAATTGCTAACTAGAATAACCAGTTTAGAGAACAACATAAATGACCTGATGGAGCGGAAGAACAGCTCAAAAATTTCGTGAAGCATACACATCTATCAATAACCAGATCGATCAAGCAGAAGAAAGGATATCAGAGATTGAAGATCAACTTAATGAAATAAAGCAAGATGACAAGATTAGAGAAAAAAGAATAAAAAGGAACAAACAAAGCCTTCAAGAAATATGGGACTATGTGAAAAGACCAAATCTACCTTTGATTGGTGTACCCGAAAGTAATGCAAAGAATGGAACCAAGTTGGAAAACACTCTTCAGGATATTATCCAGGAGAACTTCCCCAACCTAGCAAGACAGGTCAACATTCAAATTCAAGAAATACAGAGAACACCACAAAGATACTCCTTGAGCAGGGCAACCCCAAGACACATAATCATCAGATTCACAAAGGTTGAAATGAAGGAAAAAATGTTAAAGGCAGCCAGAGAGAAAGGTCCAGGTTACTCACAAAGGGAAGTCCATCAGACTAACAGTGGGTCCCTCTGTAGAAATTCTACAAGCCAGAAGAGAGCAGGGTCCAGTATTCAACATTCTTAAAGATTTTCAATCCAGAATTTCATATCCAGCCAAACTAAGCTACATAAGTGAAGTGAAGGAGAAATAAAATCCTTTACAGACAAGCAAATGCTGAGAGATTTTGTCCCCACCAGGCCTGCCTTACAGGAGCTCCTAAAGGGCACACTCAATATCGAAAGAAAAAACCGGTACCAGCCACTGCAAACATGCAAGTGATTGGTCAGAGTGGTGGGAGAAACTATAGGAAAAGCAGCACGCCTTCTGAAAGGTCCAAAGGCTCTGCCTAGATTCGGGGGAGAATAGCCAAAGGCAGCTGTTCTCTGACCCTGAGGCAGACGGCAAGGAGTAGGTAGGTACAAGGGAATGTAGGGGAATATCTTGAACAGGCTTATTTACTTGTGTTGACCAGGAACTGATCTTTGATCATCCACACATGTGATGTTCCTTGAACGGGGAACAATATATGTTAATTTCTCACAGATTGTGTTTGCTCCAGGCTTTTGGCATTGTGCCTACAGTGAATGAATGCATGCAGCTCCAGCTTCTCCGGGTGCACTTTGACCCTAGAGCCAGGCAGACCCCTAGCTGCCCTTACACTGCATACCTGTGTCTGAGTACTATTTTTCTGTGTGACAGGCCTGGCAGGTGGTGCCCGTGTGAAGAACACTGCAATGGATCGTGATGGAACCCTCAAAAACGAAAGTGAAGTGACTGTGCTGTAAGTCATTGGTGCCTGCTCTGGATTTCCAAGTTCGAGGGGATTTTCAAGCTAGGGTTTCATCATGGGAAACCCAGTTATCAGCTCAAGAGTAATAGTCTATAAAAATATTGAAATAGCTGCTTAAAGCTAGCAGAGCCTCAGTTTCAGAGGCTGAATTAAGGGACCTAATGCAAATTGTTGTTTTCTATAACCGATAGTTCCTAGAAGGATGCACACTAGACCCAGAGCTCTGGGAAGAAATGTTAAATGACATCATGTACAAGGGCAGTGGGTCCCAGTAACATCTTTAACGTTATGGGCCTTAGTTAGGGCTGCTTTGGGCCCCGCTCTACACAGAAGAGCCTAAAAAGGGAATGGAAGAAAAACCATTGTCTACCTTACTGCCTCCTCTTCCTCCCTCAGCCCTGTTGTTACTGGGTAAAGGTGCCACAGAGGAGATAGAGGTTTTCCCTGAGCTCTCTCCCCCAATATATTGGAAAAAAGACAAGAGATACACTACAGTTATGGGACCCTGTCTTAGCAGCATTATAAGGGGAGTTCTTGGTCTGCCTGGTGATGTAAGATCTACAAGGCAATCGAGCACATGAACCAATTACTTTCAACACTTATAAGAAAAAGCATTAGAGAAAAGGGAGCCACTAGCCCATTTATGAGAGGATTAATTAAGGCTATAGCAGACTACTTCCATATGACCCGATAGGACCGTCAGTGCTAGGTAAAACAACTTTAGAGGCCAGTCAATACCTCCTCTGGAGGGCGGAATTTGATGAATTATGCGAATAGCAGACCTCTTTCTAGTAATGGCCACTGTTGTTATTCCTTCCTGACACCTGACGTGGCTCTCTCAAAATCCTATTTGGGTAGAACAGTGGCCTTTAAAGGGAAATAAATTACAAAGAGCCCATGAATTAGTTGAGGAACAATTAAGAACTGGCCATATAGAATCATCAAACAGCCCTTGGAATCTGCTCATTTTTGTCACTCCCAAAAAGTCTGGTAAATGGAGACCTTTGCGTGACTTACGTGCGATCAGTGCTAATTTGCAACCGATAGGGTCCCTTCAATAGGGGCTCCCTTCCTCCATGGTGATTCCTCAAGATTGGCTTATAGTCATTATTGACTTGAAAGATTGCTTTTATACTATTCCCCTTGCAGAGCAGGACAGAGAAAAATTTGTGTTTACAATACCAGCTATTAATAATGAAAGGCCAGCTTGCTGATTTCATTGGAAAGTACTTCCTCAAGGAATGCTGAACAGTCCTACCATGTGTCAGTATCATGTAAATCAGGCTTTGCTCCCCAGTAGAAAAGAATTTCCTAATTGCAAGGTCACCTACTATCTGGATGCCATCTTACTGGCAGCCCCAAGGGAGCCAATACTTTTGAGTTTATATGCCTCTGAGTTTATATGCCTCTGTCAAGAGGAATACACAGTTACCAGGTTTAATCATAGCACCTGAAAAGGTACAGATGTCCTTCCCTTGGAAATATCTTGGATACATACTAACTTCCTGCTCAGTAAGACCTCAAGAGGTTAAATTGAATACTAACAATATACATACCTTAAATGATAATCAAAAATTACCGGGTGATAGTGACTGGCTCCGCCCCACCTTGGGCATAATGACTGACAAATTACAGAAGCTGTTTTCTATCCTAAAGGTAATGCAGCCCTGGACACCCCCAGGTATTTAACCCCTACTGCAAAAAGGGAAATTGAGGAAATAGAGCAAGCCATTTCTCAGACCCATGATATTCAGTCCAATTATTTGTGTTTCCTACTAAACATTCCCCAACAGGATTAATAGGACAGATGGCCCCAGAGCTACACTTCCTAGAATGGGTTTTTGCTCACATACTAGGACTAAAACACTATCTCCCTAAGTCCAGCTAGTTAATAAAGTCATCTATGCAGGCTGCAAATGATGCAATCAATTGCAAGGTTATGACCCTTATGTCATAAAAATATCCTTAAGTAAAAAAGAATTTGAAGCAGCCCTGCCCCTATCTCTAGACCTTCAGATAGCACTCTCTGATTATGCAGGCCATATTGAACATGCCCTTCCCACTGACAAACTACTTCAGTTCTTATCTCATACTCCTGTAGTTATGCCTACAAAGGTAGTTCACTCCCCCATACCTAATGCTTTAACGCTTTTCACTGACGGCTCTGGTAAAAATGGAAAAGCAGCTATCTGCATAACTCCCTCACTCAATCTGGATTTACTAGTACTCAGAGAACTGAGGTTGGAGCCCTAATATTGGCCCTGGAAACCTTTTCTGCTCAGCCCATCAATATTGTTAGTGACTCTGCTTACTTCATTTATTTATTGCAAAACTTTGAAATAGCCTTTATTAAGTGCACTCTTGAGCCCATCCTGTAGGCCCCTTTTCTTTGATTTCAGCAATTCCTGGATCAATGAACACATCCTGTTTTTATCACACATATTCGGACCCACAGCTCACTGTCTTGCCCACTGGCTTATGGCAATGATCAAGCAGATTTGCACATCAAGACATCACTGTTTGACCAAGCCACCCAATCACATCAATTTTTCCACAAAAATTGGAGAAATTTATCCCAACATTTTCAGTTGAGACTAGCTAAACTAATTATCCTGCAATGCCCAGATTGCCAGCTCACAGGCATGTCCCCTCCTTCAACAGGTGTCAACCCTTATCAATTATGACAAACAGCTGATATGCACATCCCTGAATTTGGAAAACTAAGATGTGTACATGTATCCGTTGATACCAATTCCCACCTAATTAGTGCTCATGCTCTTTCTAGAGAGTCCTCCCAATATGTCATTAAACATCTTAACATTTGCATTTATGGGGCAGCCCACAAAGATTAAAACTAATAATGGTCTGCCTTACACCAGTTCCCAATTTCAACAATTTTGTCATACATAGATCATCCAACATTACACAGGTATCCCATATTGAAAGGTGAAGCCAACCGGGCTTCTGGATCAGGTGGGAACTTGGAGAGCTTTTCTGTCTAGCTAAAGGTTTGTAAATGCACTAATCAGCAGGAGGTGGGTAGGGCCAAATAAGGGAAAAAAGCTGGCCACCTGAGCCAGCAGCAGCAACCAGCTTGGGTTCCCTTCCACGCTGTGGAAGCTTTGTTCTTTCGCTCTTCACAATAAATCTTGCTGCTGCTCACTCTTTGGGTCTGTGCTACCTTTATGAGCTGTAACACTCACTGCGAAGGTCTGCAGCTTCACTCCTGAAGTCAGCGAGACCACGAACCCATGGGAGTAATGAACAACTCTGGACACACCACCTTTAAGAGCTGTAATACTCACTGCAAAGGTCTGCAGCTTCACTCTTGAAGCCAGCGAGACCATGAACCCACCAGAAGGAATAAACTCTGGACACATCAGAACATCTGAAGGAATAAACTCCGGACAGACCATCTTTAAGAACTGTAACACTCACTGAGAGGGTCCATGGCTTCAGTCTTGAAGTCAGCAAGACCAAGAACCCACCAGAAGGAATCAATTCTGGACATATTTGGCAACCATGAAGGGACAATCACCAAGTGGTGAGTACCATTGGACCTGTTTTACTGTCCTATTTTTCCTTAGAATTTGGGGGCTAAATACCAGGCACCTGTTGGCCAGTTAAAAGCAACTAGCGCAGCCACTGGACTGAAGACACAGGTGTCAGGCTTTCTGGGAAAGGGCTCTCTAACAACCCCCGACTCTTTGGAGTTGGGAGCGTTGGTTTGCCTGGAACCAGCTTCCACTTTTCCTGTACATCGGGGCTGAGCCAAGGGTCAACAGAGAGGAAAGCCATTCAGCTCCAGGGTCTCGACAAGTTGCATGACCCTGCGGCCATGAACAGAACTCTCAAAGTCATGTCGCCCAAGTGAGACTCGCCCATCTAGCCTATCTATCCTGACCCTTGCCTCCTGGGTCCTAATGCCTGTCAGACAAACTTCCTCTCACCTCTCTTCTCTGAGGCTAGTCCCACTTCTAAAAACCACTCCCTATCTCTGGTGCTTTTCTAGTTTCTCTTATAAGAATGATTTCTAGTATAAACTCCAGGACTCTGTTACCTTCTTTAGGCACCCAGTCTCACCAATCAGAAAGATATAATTTTTGCCCATAGCCCCATCATAGGGGGGGACTATCTGGAGTTTTAGGATCCCTCCTCAGACAAGCAGGCCTAACAAAAGCTATTCCTGAAGCTAGGATATGGGGAGCCTCAGAAATTGTATCCTTCCTATTCAAGTGAGGACAAAATGTGTCACTCTTCCAACCCTGGAGATCCTTTTCTTCCCTCAGGATGTGGCCTTTCACTTCATTTTTGGGGCATAACATCTTTTAGGACATGTGTTAAGTCCCAATACTAACAGGAGAATGCTTAGGACTCTAAGAGGTTTTCGGGAATGTGTTGGTAAGGGCCACTAAATCTGACCTTCCTTGGTCCTCCTTGTGGTCTAGGAGGAAAACTAGTGTTTCTGCTGCTGTGTCGGTGAGCACAACTATTTCCAGTCAGCAGGGTCCAGGGACTGTTGTGGGTTCTTAGGCGGGGGAGAAACAAACCAAAACCATGGGTGGTTTTGTCTTTCAGATGGGAAACACTCAGGCATCAACAAGCTCACTCTTGAAATGCATCCTAAGCCATTGGGACCAATTTGACCTGCAAACCCTGAAAAAGAGGTGGCTTATTTTTTTATGCACTATGGCTTGGCCCCAATATTCTCTCTCTGATGAGGAAAAATGGCCACCTGAAGGAAGTACAAATTACAATACTATCCTGCAGCTTGACCTTTTCTGTGAGAGGGAAGGCAAATGGAGTAAAATACCTTATGTTCAAGCTTTCTATTCATTGAAGAACACACAACTATGCAAAGCTTATAATTTACATCCCACAGGAGGACCTTTCAGCTTACCCCCATATCCTAGCCTCCCTATAGCTCCCCTTCCTATTAATGATAAGCCTCCTCTAATCTCCCCTGCCCAGAAAGAAATAAGCAAAGAAATCTCCAAAGGACCACAAAAACCCCAGGGCTATCAGTTATGTCCCCTTTGAGCTGTAGGGGGAGGGGAATTTGGCCCAACCCAGGGGCATGTCCTCTTCTCCCTCTCTGATTTAAAGTAGATCAAAGCAGACCTGGGGAAGTTTTCAGATAATTCTGATAGGTACATAGATGTCCTACAGGGTCTAGGGCAAACCTTCAATCTCACTTGGAGAGATGTCATGCTATTGTTAGATCAAACCCTGGCTTTTAATGAAAAGAATGCGGCTTTAGCTGCAGTCTGAGAGTTTGAAGATAGAATGACAGCTGAAGAAAGGGACAAATTCTCTACCGCAAGCTGTCCCCTGCATGGATCCCCTCTGGGACCTCGACTCAGATCATGGGGACTGGAGTCATAAACATCTGTTGACTTGTGTTCTAGAAGGACTAAGGAGAATTAGGAAAGAGCCCATGAATTATTCAATGATGTCTACCATAACTCAGGCAAAGAAAGAAAATCCTTCTGCTTTCCTTGAGCAGCTATGAGAGGCCTTAAGAAAATATACTTCCTGGTCACCTGACTCACTAGAGGGCCAATTGATTCTAAAAGATAAGTTAAGTTTATTACCCAATCAATCAGCCACACATATCAGGAGAAAGCTCCAAAAGAAAGCCCTGGTCCCTGAACAAAATCTGGAGGCATTAGTAAACCTGGCAACTTCAGTGTTCTATAATAGGGACCAGGAGGAACAGGCCCAAAAGGAAAAGTGAGATCAGAGAAAGGCTGCAGCCTTAGTCATGGCCCTCAGACAAACAAACCTTGATGGTTCAGAGAGGACAGAAAATGGAGCAGGTCAATCACCTGGTAGGGCTTTTTATCAGTGTGGTTTACAAGGACACTTTAAAAAAGATTGTCCAACAAGAAACAAGCCACCCCCTCGTCCATGTCTGCTATGCTGAGGCAATCACTGGAAGGCATATTAACCAAGAGTGCAATGGTTCTCTGGGCCAGAAGCCCCCAACCAGATGATCCAACAACAGGACTGAGGGTGCCTGAGGCAAGCGCCAGCTCATCTCATCACCCTCACTGAGCCCTGGGTACGTTCAACCATTGAGGACCAGGAAATCGACTTCCTCCTGGCCACTGGCACGGCCTTCTCAGTGTTACTCTCCTGTCCTGTATGACTGTCCTCAAGGTCCGTTACTATCTGAGGAATCATGGGACAGCCTGTAACTAGGTATTTCTCCCACCTCCTCAGTTGTAATTGGGAGACTTTGCTCTTTTCACATGCCTTTCTTGTTATGCCTGAAAGTCCCACACCCTTATTAAGGATATATTAGCCAAAGCTGGAGCTATTATCTATATGAATATGGGGAACAAGTTACCCATTTGTTGTCCCCTACTTGAGGAGGGAATCAACCCTGAAGTCTAGGCATTGGAAGGACAACTTGGAAGGGAAGAAAATGCCTGCCCAGTCCAAATCAGGCTAAAAGACCCCACCACTTTTCCTTATCAAAGGCAATATCCCTTAAGGCCTGAAGCTCGTAAGGGATTACGGGATATTGTTAAACGTTTAAAAGCTCAAGGCTTAGGAAGGAGATGCAGCAGTCCCTGCAACACTCCAATTCTAGGAGTACAAAAACAAGTCGGTGGAGACCAGCGCAAGAGCTTAAACTCATCAGTGAGGCAGTAATTCCTCTATATTCAGTTGTACCCAACCCCTATACCCTGCTCTCTCAAATACCATAGGAAGCAGAATGGTTCACTGTTCTGGACCTCAAGGATACCATCTTCTGTATTCCCCTGCACTCTGATTCCCAGTTTCTCTTTGCCTTTGAGGATCCCACAGACCACATGTCCCAACTTACATGGATGGTCTTACCCCAAGGGTTTAGGAATAGTCCTCACCTGTTTGGTCAGGCACTGGCCCAAGATCTAGGCCAATTCTCAAGTCCAGACACTCTGATCCTTGAATATGTGGATGATTTACTTTTGGCTACCAGTTGGGAAGCCTCATGCCAACAGGCTACTCTAGGTCTCTTGAACTTTCTAACTAATCAAAGGTACAAGGCATCTAGGTCAAAGGCCCAGCTTTGCAGGTCAAATATCTAGGCCTAATCTTAGAGGAACCAGGGCCCTCAGCAAGGAATGAATACAGCCTATACTGGCTTATCCTCATCCTAAGACATTAAAACAGTTGTGGGGGTTCCTTGGAATCACCAGCTTTTGCAAACTATGGATCCCTGGATACAGGGAGATAGCCAGGCCCCTCTACTCTAATCAAGGAGACCCAGAGGGCAAATACTCATCTAGTAGAATGGGAACCAGGGGTAGAAACAGCCTTCAAAACCTTAAAGCAGGCACTAGTACGAGCACCAGCTTTAAGCCTTCCCACAGGACAAAACTTTTTATACATCACAGAGAGAGCAGGGATAGCTCTTGGAGTCCTTACTCAGACTCGTGGGACAACCCCACAACCAGTGGCACACCTAAGTAAGGAAATTGATGTAGTGGCAAAAGGCTGACCTTGCTGTTTAAGGGTGGCTGTGGTTGTGGCTGTCTTAGTGTCAGAGGCTATCAAAATAATACAAGGAAAGGATCTCACTGTCTGGACCACTCATGATGTAAATGGCATACTAGGTACCAAAGGAAGTTTATGGCTATCGGACAACCACCTACTTAGATACCAGGCACTATTCCGTGAGGGACCGCTGCTTCAAATATGTATGTGTGTGGGCCTAAACCCTGCCCTTTTTATCCCAGAGGATGGGGAACCAATTGAGCATGAATACCAACAAATTATAGTCCAGACTTATGCCGCCCGAGATGATCTCTTAGAAGCCCCCTTCTAGCTAATCCTGACCTTAACCTATGTACCGATGGAATTTCATTTGTGGAGAATGGGATATGAAGGCCAGGTTATGCCATAGTAACCGTACTCGAAAGTAAGCCTCTTCCCCCAGGGACCAGTGCCCAGTTAGCAGAACTAGTGGCACTTGCCTAAGCCTTAGAACTGGGAAAGGGAAAAAGAATAACTGTGTATACAGATAGCAAGTGTACTTATCTAATCCTACATGCCCATGTTGCATTACGGAAGGAAAGGGAGTTCCTAACCTCCAGGGGAACCCCCACTAAATGTCACAAGGAAATCATGGAGTTATTGCATGCAGTACAAAAACCCAAGGAGGTGGCAGTCTTACACTGCCGAAACCATCAAAAAGGGGAGGACAGCAGCATAAGCAGGTGGCAGAGGCAGGGAAAGACCAGCAGAAAGGAGAAAGAAGACACAGAGAGACAAAGAGGGAGTCAGAAAGAGAGAGACAAAGAGCAAGAAAGAGAAATGGAAGTAGTAAAGAAAAAACAGTGTACCCTATTCCTTTAAAAGCCAAGGTAACTTTAAAACCTGTAATTGATAATTGAAGGTCTTTTCTGCAACCCTGTAACACTCCAATACCGCCTTGTCAGTGTAAATAAGGGCATAGTCTGAAAGCACTGAGGCCACTGACAACCCATAGCTTTCCTATCAAAAAATCCTTAACCCAACAGGTTTCCTAACAGGGGATCTAAATCTTAACTAATTACCATACAAAGGTCCGACCACACCCAGGAGGAACTCCCTTCAGGACAGGATGATAGATGGTTCCTCCTGGGCGATTAAGGGAAAAAAGACACAATGGGTATTAAAATTGCTTAATAATTGGTCTGCTCATACATGCCAGCTGTTTGCACCCAGTCAAACCTTAAAGTACTTACAGAATCAGGAAGGAGCCATCTATACCAATTCTAAGTTAATATGGACTGAACAAGGTCTTATTAATAGCAAAGAATAATAATTGAAATCCCAAACTTATAAGGTTTTCAACAAAAGTAAAGTTTGCTGAACGTTAACAGGGTAACATATATTATCCTAACTTCTAATCTAATGGAAATCAGATCCTATCTGTACCCCTCAAAGCTCAAGTCTGTCAGCACAGGGCCATACAACTAATACCACTACTTATAGTGTTAGAAATGGCTACTGCTACAGAAACAGGAAGAGGAGGTTTATCTACTTCATTATCTACTACCTACCAGACACTCTCAAAGGATTTCTCAGACAGTTTGCAAGAAATAATGGAATCCATCCTTACTCTACAATCCCAAATAGACTCTATGGCAGCAGTGACTCTCCAAAACTGCTGAGGCCTAGACCTCCTCACTGCTGAGAAAGGAGGAATCTGTACCTTCCTAGGGGAAGAGTGTTGTTTTTACACTAACGAGTCAGGGATAGTACAAGATGCCATCTGGCGTTTACAGGAAAAGGCTTCTGAAATCAGACAATGACTTTCAAACTCTTATACCAACCTCTGGAGTTCGGCAACATGGCGTCTCCCCTTTCTAGGTCCCGTGGCAGCCTCCTTGCTGTTACTTGCCTTTGGGCCCTGTATTTTTAACCTTCTTGTCAAATTTGTTTCCTCTAGAATCTAGGCCATCAAGCTACAGATGGTCTTACAACTGGAACCCCAAATGAGTTCAGTAACAACTTCTATTGAGGACCCCTGGACCGACCCACTGGCCTTTCCACTGGCCTTCCCCTCTGGAGGACACTACAACTGCAGGACCCCCTTCTTTGCCCCTATCCAGCAAGAAGTAGCTAGAGCCGTCATCAGCCAAATTCCCAATAGCAGTTGGGGTGTCCTGTTTAGAGGGGGGATTAAGAGGTGAAGCCGAGGCCGGGTGCAGTGGCTCAAGCCTGTAATCCCAGCACTTTGGGAGGCCGAGATGGGCGGATCACAAGGTCAGGAGATCGAGACCATCCTGGCGAACACGGTGAAACCCCGTCTCTACTAAAAATACAAAAAAACTAGCCGGGTGAGGTGGCGGGCGCCTGTAGTCCCAACTACCCCGGAGGCTGAGGCAGGAGAATGGCGTAAACCCGGGAGGCGGAGCTTGCAGTGAGCTGAGATCTGTCCACTGCACTCCAGCTCCCGCTACAGAGCAAGACTCCGTCTCAAAAAAAAAAAAAAAAAAGGTGAAGCTGGCTGGGCTTCTGGATTGGGTGGGGACTTGGAGAACTTTTCTGTCTAGCTAAAGGATTATAAATGCACCAATCAGCACTCTGTGTCTAGCTAAAGGTTTGCAAATGCACCAATCAGTGCTCTGTAAAAATGGACCAATCAGCAGAATGTGGGTGGGGCCAAATAAGGGAAAAAAGCTGGCCACTGAGCTAGCAGCGGCAACCTGCTCGGGTCCCTTTCCATGCTGTGGAAGCTTTTTCTTTTGCTCTTTGCAATAAATCTTGCTGCTGCTCACTTTTTGGGTCCGCACTACCTTTATGAGCTGTAACATTCACCGTTAAGGTCTGCAGCTTCACTCCTGAAGCCAGCGAAACCACAAACCCACAGGGAGGGATGAACAACTCTGATGTGCCACCTTTAAGAGCTGTAACACTCACTGTGAAGGTCTGCAGCATCACTCCTGAAGCCAGTGAGACCACGAACCCACCAGAAGGAAGAAACTACGGACACATCTGAAGGAACAAACTCCGGACTCACCATCTTTAAGAACTGTAACACTCAATTTGAGGGTCTGCAGCTTCGTTCTTGAAGTCAGTGAGACCAAGAACCCACTGGAAGGAATCAATTCCAGACACAATATAACCGCCAAGGACAGGTCATAGTAGCACATGCCCATTCCACCCTTAAAAACATGCTCAGAAAACAAAAAAGGGTGAATATGAGTAAGGACCCTGCAACGCTATTGGCACAAGCCTTATTTACCCTTAATTTCTTCAATTTAGATGATAAATTTCAATCAGCTATAGAGAAGCACTTTGCAAAAATCACTCAAGATATAATTAGTTTTATGGAAAGATGTAAATCGTAATCTATGGTGCTGTCCAAATGATTTGTTAATGTGGGGAAGAAGATATACTTGTGTTCACAAGCCCTCAGGTCCTCTTTGGATTCCAGCACAATGCATTAAACCATACCATGGGGTGACTGGGACCAACCTGGTACCAAAAATAAAGGAAATGACCCTGTAGAACCTGCAGCCCTGGATGATGCAGCTTCCTTGGACAACACAGGCCTTGGACATTATGCTCAAGAAGAAAACTCAGGAGGCTGAGCGAATCCTGCTCTAGACACAAACACTGTTCACTCCACATAATCTGTTCCTTGCTATGCTCTCTGTTGTACATTGCAACTCTTGTAGAGTATTGATTTTCCTTATTTTCTCACTCTATCTGCAACCTGAACCTGCTATACTCTATTAGGCCCATCTTCTAGCTCTGCCTTTCTTCTGCCCTGTTACTTGGGTAGACATCCTCTTCCCAGCTTCTAACAATGTGACTGCTTGGCTATGAGGGATTAACATACCCCTTGTGGGGTTCCGCAGTAACAGCCCTATAGAACAATGTGCAAAAACACCTCTCCTGGAAAGACCCCCCACTCCTGGGGGTCACTCTTTGTTTGGAAAAGAATATTACTGATTCTACTCATGTGTGTCTTATGTTATTTACTAATTCTAGGATGCAACGGTGGAACACAAGCTGTAACTGCTGCACTGTCAAGTCTGTCGCTGCACATAGCTGTACTCTTCAATCAAGAAAACCTGATGCAAAAAACAGAAAAGGGGGAGAAGGAGGATATCGGTCAGAGTGGTGGGAAAAACTATAGGGAAGGCAGCATGCCTTCTGAAAGGTCCAAAGGCTCTGCCTAGATTCAGGGGAGAATAGCCAAAGGCAGCTGTTCTCTGACCCTGAGGCAGACAGCAAGGAGTACGTACAAGGGAATGTAGGGGAATATCTTGAACACGCTACTAATAGCGTGTTTACTTGTGTTGAGCAGGAACTGATCTTTAATCATCCACACACGTGATGTTCCTTGAAAGGGGAACAATAAATGTTAATTTCTCACAGATTGTGTTTGCTCCAGGCTTTTGGCATTGTGCCTACAGTGAATGAAAGCATGCAGCTCCAGCTTCTCTGGGTGCACTTTGACCACTAGAGCCAGGCAGACCCCTAGCTGCCCTTGCACTGCATACCTGTGTTTGAGTACTCATTTCATTCATCAGTTGGCCAGGGTCCGTGGGATAGACCCAGCACAAACACGTACCAAATTGTAAAGACAATCGACTCTATGAAGAAACTGCATCAACTAATGGAGAAACTAACCAGGTAGGATCATAATGACAGGATCAAATTCACACATAACAATATTAACTTTAAATGGAAATGAGCTAAATGCCCCAATTAAAAGACAGACTGGCAAACTGGATAGTCAAGACTCATTGGTGTGCTGTATTCAGGTGACCCATCTCACGTGCAAAAACACAGATAGGCTTAAAATAAAGGAATGGAGGAATATTTACCAAGCAAATGGAAAGCAAAAAAAAAAAAAAAAAAAAAGCAGGGGTTAGAATCCTAGTCTCTGAAAAAACAGACTTTAAACCAACAAAGATCAAAAGAGACAAAGAAGGGCATTACATAATGGTAAAGGGATCAATGTAACAAGAAGAGCTAACTATCCTAAATATAGATGCTCCCAATACAGGAGCACCCAGATTCATAAAGTAAGTTCTTAGAGACCTACAAAGAGAGTTAGACTCCCACACAATAATAGTGGGAGACTTTAACACCCCATTGTCAATATTAGACAAATAAATGAGACAGAAAATTAATAAGGATATTCAGGACTTGAACTAAGCTGTGGACCAAGGAGACCTAATGGACTTCTACAAAACTCTTCACCCCAAATCAACAGAATATGCATTTTTTTTTTTTTTTTTTTTTTTTTGAGATGGAATCTCGCTCTGTCACCCAGGCTGGACTGCAGTGGCACTATCTCAGCTCACTGGAACCTGCACCTCCCGGGTTCAAGTGATTCTCCTGCCTCAGCCTCCTGAGTAGCTGGGACTACAGGTACCCAGCACCACGCCCAGCTATTATTGTATTTTTGGTAGAGATGGGGTTTCACTACATTGGCCAGGCTGTTCTCGAACTACTGACATTATAATCTGCCCGCCTCGGCCTCCCAAAGTGCTGGGATTACAGGCATGAGCCACCATGCCCAGTCCAGAATATACATTCTTAGCATCACATTGAATTTTTTCTAAAATTGACCACACAGGTGGAAGTAAAACACTCCTTAGCAAATGCAAAAAAATGGAAATCATAACAGTCTCTCAGACACAGTGCAATCAAAGTAGCACTCAGGATTAAGAAAGTCACTCAAAACTGCTCAACTACATGGAAACTGACAACATGCTCCTGAATGACTACTGGGTAAATAACAAAATTAAGGCAGAAATAAGTAAGTTATTTGAAACCAATAAGTTCAAAGATACAATGTACTAGAATCTCTGGCACACAGCTAAAGCTGTGTTTAGAAGGAAATTTACAGCAGTAAATGCTCACAGGAGAAAGCAGGAAAGATTTAAAACTGATAACATCACAATTAAAAGAACTAGAGAAGCAACAGTAAACAAATTCAAAAGCTAGCAGAAGTCGAGAAATAACTAAGAGCAGAGCTGAAGGAGATAGAGACACAAAAAAATCTTTAAAAAGTCAATCCCGGAGCTGGGTTTTTGAAAAGATCAACAAAATAAATAGATGGCTAGCCAGACAGAGAAGAAAAGAGAGAAGAATCAAATAGATGCAATAAAAAATGAGAAAGGATATCACCACGGATCCTACAGAAATACAAACCACCATCAGAGAACACTATACACACCTCTACACAAATAAGCTAGAAAATTTAGAAGAAAACAGAGAAATTCCTGGAAACATACCCACTCCCAAGACTTAACCAGGAAGAAGTCAAATCCCTGAATAGACCAATAACAAGTTCTGACATTGAGACAGTAATTAATAGCCTAACAACTAAAAAAAAGCCCAGGACCAGACAGATCCACAGTCGAATTCTACCAGAGGTACAAAGAGGAGCTGGTACCATTCCTTCTGAAACTATTCCAAACAATATAAAAAGAGGGACTCCTCCCTCTCATTTTATGAGGCCAGCATCATCCTGATACCAAAACCTGGCAGAGACACAACAAAGAAAAACAAATTTCAGGCCCCTATCCCTGATGAACATTGATGCAAAAATCCTCAGAAACATACTGGCACACCAAATCCAGCAGCACATCAAAAAGCTAGTCCACCACGATCAAGTTGGCTTCATCCCTGTGATACAAGCCGGGTTCAACATATGCAAATCAATAAACATAATTCATCATGTAAATAGAACTAATGACAAAAACCACATGATTATCTCAATAGATGCAGAAAAGGCCTTCGACAAAATTCAACACCCCTTCATGCTAAAAACTCTCAATAAACTAGGTATTGATGGAACGTATCTCAAAATAATAAGAGCTATTTATGTCAAACCCATAGCCACAGGGCTACAGTAACCAAAACAGCATGGTACTGGTACCAAAACAGATATATAGACCAATGGAACACAACCAAGGCCCCAAAAATAACACCATGCATCTACAACCATCTTATCTTTGATAAGCCTGATAAAAACAATGGGGAAAGGATTCCCTACTTAATAAATGGTGTTGGGAAAACTGGCTAGCCATACGCAGAAAACTGAAACTAGACCCCTTCCTTACACCTTATACAAAAATTAAGATGGATTAAAGACTTAAACCTCAGACCTAAAACCACAAAAACCCTAGAAGAAAACCTAGGCAATACCATTCAGGACACAGGCATGGGCAAAGACTTCATGACTAAAACACCAAAAGCGATGGCAACAAAAGCCAAAATTGACAAATGGGATCTAATTAAACTAAAGAGCTTCTGCACAACAAAAGAAACTATCATCAGAGTGAACAGGCAACCTACAGAACGAGAGAAAAATTTTGAAATCTATCCATCTGACAAAGGGCTAATATCCAGAATCTACAGAAAACTTAAACAAATTTACAAGAAAACAACCCCATGAAAAAGTGGGTGAAGGATATGAACAGACACTTCTCAAAAGAAGACATTATGCGACCAACAAACATATGAAAAAAAAGCTCATCATCACTGGTCTTTAGAGAAATGTAAATCAAAACCACAATGAGATACCATCTCACACCAGTTAGAATGGCAATCATTAAAAAGTCAGGAAACAACACATGCTGGAGAGGATGTGGAGAAATAGGAATACTTTTACACTGTTGGTGGGACTATAAGTTAGTTCAACCACTGTAGAAGACAGTATGGTGATTCCTCAAGGATCTAGAGCCAGAAATACCACTGGACCCAGCATATATATATATATATATACCATATATATAATGGTATATACCATTACTGGGTATATACCCAAAGGATTATAAATCATTCTATCATAAAGACACATGCACACTTATATTTATTGCAGCACTGTTCATAATAGCAAAGACTTGGAACCAACCCAAATGCTCATCAATGCTAGACTGGATGAAGAAAATGTGGCACATATACACCATGGAACACTATGCAGCCATAAAATAGGATGAGTTCATGTCCTTTGCAGGGACATGGATGAACCCAGAAACTATAATTTCTCAGCAAACACACACAGAAACAGAGAACTAAACACTGAATGTTCTCATTCATAACTGGGAGTTGAACAATGAGAACACATGGACACAGGGAGGAAAACATCACACACTGGGGCCTGTTGAGGGGTCGGGGTTAGGGGAGCGATGGCATTAGGAGAAATACCTAAAGTAGATGATGGATTGATGGGTGCAGCAAATCACCATGGCATGTGTATACCTATGTAACAAACCTGCACGGCCTGCACATGTACCCCAGAACTTAAAGTATAATTAAAAAAAAAATTCAAATTAAAAAACAGAATATGTTCTCATAAAAAAAGATTTCACATAAATAGGAGTTGAGGTATTGCTCCTCACAAGAGGGCATTAGCTGTGGGGGTCTGCCTGCAGACCCTAACCCCAGCAATGCATGAATAAAATGTATGACACACAGATACTATCTTTTGCCAGTCCTGCTGAGTGTCTGACCATCTACACACCAAGAGAGGTTTGTCACTGTGGCCAGCCCGGATCAGGAGGGAGACTCACATTTATTAGTTAACAAAAGCTTGAGTCAACGCCATTAGAGGGTAATTGTCATTGTGTACGTCTGGAGTAAAAAGCACACATCCAAGGTTGAGACCACAAGCTAACTAGATAACTTCCTCACATCCCGTTGTTTACTACTCTACTCTATTTAACTAAAGGTAATGGGACCAGACGCCTTCCGCCAGGTCTATTACCCAAGTCATGTGAAAACCCTCAGGCCTTCCAAAAGGGTTTTGTGGTTATCATAACTAATAACTTTCCCACCAGACTGATCAAATCTCAACAAAGAGTTGTCCGTTTCTTTAAATTTTGAGAAAACTCATAATTAAAGCCATTTAAGTTTTAGTTTGTGTGCATGTGTGAGTATGTATTTCACAGGTTTGAAAATAGTTACATAATCTATGGTATAGGTTTTTTGTTACTCTTGATAAAATATAATAACCTTGTAAATTATCTTCATTAACATTTTTACTTTTGTTAGAAAAAACTATTCACAAAATTATATTCTATTGTCCAAACTTTATTCTATTTATAGTAATGATGACTTTGCTTTTTATTCTTCTTCACTGATTTTACCATGAGCTGGTCTATTTTGTCAGTTTGCTCTAAAAACAATCGATCGGTTTTGTTGATTATTTATTTTCAATCTCATTGAATTTATACTCATCCATGTTGCTTGCATTCCGTTTCCTTTTTACTTTTCTTAAAAATTTACTCAGTTGAATGCTTAGTTCATTTTTAACTTTTCTCCTGTCTATAGAAGCATTCAAAGCTTCAGGGTCTCCTCTAGGTACTTCTTTGCTGCATCCCATATAACATTTGCTATATGATGCTTTAGAAGTATGGTTTTTACACTTCTAAAGTGTGCGTGTGGAGATTTGTCATTGTTTTATTGATTCCTAATTTTATTTCCTTGTCATTTTGGAGTGAATACTTTTCTTTTTTGCCTTGGGAATTATTTTATTCATTGCAACTTTTGACCTTTCTTTATTCTTCACTTATCCTGTCCTAGCATATGGAATGTTTTACCTAGTTGATAAATTTAGGAAGATTAAATTGACAGAGCAGATAATTCTATCTAATTCTTGGGCTAAGTCATCTAGCCCATTTGGTTTTTACTGCAAGTATTCTTTTCCAACACTTTAAGCTTTTGTCTCCAACTTTTCAGTAAGAAAGGTGATATTTTGTCTCCTACTTGCTGCTATGTCATATTACTTATTTCAGAACATAAGCAGAATTCAGAGTTGTTTGTTGAGCCCCACACCCTCTACCAGATGGCATTTCTTTTGTTTTCCTTGAGTCTTAGCATGTTGTTTCCCCAAACTATGACATTTAATGCTGTGATTCTTTAAGATGTCATGTATTGCTTACACTGAGTGAATGATTCTATGTGTGCATACATTCACACAGACATATAAACATAGATGTTTATATATGTTCTAAGTAATATTTAGATTAAACTCAAGTTTTACCAATAATTTGATTTATCCATTTGGAAAAACATAGTAAAATCTCTCACCTTACTGTGAACTTGTCATTTTAATTTAATTCTGTCATTTGATTTAAATAAATTGAAGATATTGTTAGACTCCTACCTGACCATAATTGTTATAAGTGTAAAAATAATGTGCTCCTAATTATCTCAGCTGCCTTGAGCTCATAAAACTAGGAAACGTTTTTGTAAAACTCACATCTTATTTATGAAGGGTGGCAGGATTTTCTGTCTTCCCAATCTTTAGAATTCAGAATCTTCCCCTTACTTTAGTCCTCAGCCTTAAGTGACATCTCAGTAAATTTTTAAATTATTTATTTATTTATTTTTGAGACGGAATTTTGCGCTTGTTGCCCAGGCTGGGGTGCAATGGCACAATCTCGGCTCACTGCAGCCTCTGCCTCCCGGGATCAAGTGATTCTCCTGCCTCAGCCTCCTGAGTAGCTGGGATTACAGGAGCCTGACACCATGCCTCGCTAATTTTTTTTTTTTTTTTTGGTAGAGTTGGGGTTTGGCCACGTTGGCCAGGCTGGTCTCACAATTCCTGGCCTCAGGTGATCCGCCTTTCTTGGCCTCCCAAAGTGTTGGGATTATAGGCATAAGCCACTGTACCTGGTCAAATTTATTTTTAACAGACTATTTTTTTAAATCTTATGCTTTGCTTAAGATAGAGTATATGAATGGTAGCACTCACCATCACATGATTTTGTTTCTAACATCTGCTCTGGGCACAGATGCTGATTCTCTAGTTCTTGTATAATCACTGCTCTGGATCGGACCTGTATTCCACCAAAGCCTAGATCCTCACCATTCACACAGGTCAGCTGACACAGGCTCCAGGAAGACCAGTCCTTCAAATAACAGTCACCTGTAAAACACAGGTTTGTAATTTACACCCATATCCACAGAGAAAAGCCAACCAGATAATCATGTTAATTCCAACCCCAGTGGGCAATGTTTTTAGGTATCCCAGCCATACATAATATTTATAAGATTTAAATAGGCATTTAATATTTATAAATTTGTAATTGTATAACTTTGTATATATATTGTTATTTTCTGTATGGCTATTACTGGTCTATGTGTTGTCAAAGGTAAACTGTGGCTGATAGGAGCTCATCCACTATAATTCATCTCTTCTTAGGATACAAAAAATATTTGATCAAAACCTACCACCACTCTTGTCATTATCATAGTAAAGCGGTTTATTACACAGGAGGTACACTCAAAGAGAGCCTAAATATAAACAGACTTTGTCTTCTAGGTATTCACAATTTTCAAAAAGTTTGAAGTCCAAGGCTCACAAAGCTGGTTTTATGTTTCATTCCTATTTCTTCCCAGAAGAGTGGAGGTGAGAGAGGCAATCGAGCAGTCGCAGTACTGGAAATAATGCCCACTATTTGCTCTGATCTATATCTTCAATAAACTTCTCTTTAAAATATTTTACTGAAGGACAACAAACATGTAAAATGATCACATATCATAGATGCACAGATAGCTGAATTTTGACAATCTGATTATCTAACCATGTGATCAACACCCAAATCAAAGAACAAAACGTTCCCAGGATCTCAAAACCCTCCCTTGTGTAATATATGAAATCATACCATATGTACTTTTTTTGTGTCTGGCTTCTTTCTCTCATCTATGTTTGTGAGATCCATCATACATTTATGAAGTTCTAATTTCTTCATTCTTACTACTTTCCATCATGTGAATATATTACAATTTAGATATCCATTCTACTATTGATGGGCACGTGGGGAGTTGTAAATTTTTCCTATCATGTTATTGCAAACATTTCAGTACAAGTCTTTTGATGAACTTATATATGCATTTCTGTTGGGTATGTACCTCGGAGTGCAATTGCTGGGCCATAGTGCATCCATGCTTCCAAAATCTTTAGCCATTTTAAGAACAGAAAAGATTTTATGAAATACACCCTTTCCATTAACCCATCCATTCTTCAGAGTGACTGCTTAGTGATACTCTTCAGAGTACACAGTCAATTATGATAGACACAAATTCACAAAGGTTTCTTATCACTTATTTATTCTAGCCAGGCCATATGAATAATTCATATTGCCTTATATTATGCTGAAGGTGACTGGTATTAGCATAAAGTTGCCTGGAAATCTGATTAATGGAAAAACTTCTTGTGTCATGCCTAAGAAGTCCTGGTAAGACATGAATTATTGACTAACATATATACACATAATAGTAAAATGGAGTGATTTTTGTAGGCCTTTATTAAAGAATGTAATTGGTACTCCTGAAGTACAGAAAGTTCTAGTAAATTTTGGAAATGCAAAGGAAAAAGAAACTAGAAAGAATTTCTAAGTAGTCTGAAAAAGTTTTAGAAACACTTTTATTTCCTAGGAAATGTCACTTTGTGGTTACTCAGTTTTTAATTATGTAGGAAAACTGCTAAAGTTCAAAAAATTCCTGTCAATATGAATATAATAAAATTTCACCTCGGTGATTGAAAATTACATGGAAAAGAAACATACCTTTTACCAATAGGCTTTATCTTTGTGGCAATCCACATTTAGCATCATTTATTTTGCAACAAAATGTAATAAATCTTTTAATGATAGTTTGTGAGTTATGTAATTATCACCCCTAAGTAATACATGTCAGGCTTTAAAGATGTAATAACAGCAAATGAGAGTGAGATACTCCCTTGTTCTAAACATACTTTTCTATTTTGACCATGTAAACTATTGTAGTAACAATAAAATTACCCTATGCCTGCCAAAGATATGACAATTAAACACATGAAATGTATTTCCTAATTCAGTGTTCTACTCTTTAAAGCTTATTAGTTCACATATTGCTAGCTTTCAAAACCCATCATTAGAGAAAACTAGCAAGAGAGGAACTGAAATGAATAGATTGTAATTTAGAAGAGCAGCCTCCTAGATTTGCAATTACTTTAATTAAAACAATGTGTTTGCTCCGTTCTATGTTATCATGGGATCCTGTAATTTTTCCTTCACATCATTTACCACAGATTATAATCTTATGTTTATTTACGTCACTAGTAGATTAGCAATTGTTCCCTTCCATTAGAAAGTAAGCTGTACAAGGACAGGGTCTGTTGGTCTTCACTGTATCTCCCGCCTCAAGTCCAGGGCCTGACCTGTAATTAACAGTCAAATGAGTGAGTGAGTGTGCTGCAGGAAGTACATAATGAAATCACGTGAGGAGTATCCATAGTAAGGCATGCACCACTGTCTGACAAGGATGCCCGTTCTGCTCAATGGTGTGAATGTCCTTGACCCTGCCTGGAGCTGTCACCTGCTGCCACAGCCTCAGGCTGGGTCTACAGTGAAGCAAAATGATTTTATTAAATTGAATTGTGTGTGAGATCTTAAATGGTATCAGACTAGTTGCAGCAGCAGGAAATGAAAGAGGGGAATTCCTGGATCAGCAAAAGGTTGTTGGCAGGTGTAGGAATGTCTGAACAGCAACACTTTGCCCGGCTTTAGAAAGTCAGATTTTCTGTTACTTTAAAAGTTTTATTTTATTCTTTTTTTTAATTGTGATAAGACCATGTAACATGAGATCTACCCACTTAACACATGTTTAGGTATACAATACAGTATTGTTAACTACAGGCACTATGTCTTACAACGGATCTCTAGAACTTACTCACCTTGCATAGCTGAACCTTTACACTTATTGAGAAACAGCTGCTATTCAGATTTTTGGTTTTTAAAAATAGTTCAGTTCTTGACCTGAAGTAGATGAAAATATCCATGTGTGCAAAGATCAATACAATAGTTGGATATTCTCAGAGTCTAGGGGGTTTGTCCTCAAAATAACCCCTATCAGGGTTATTTTATTTACTGTTTAATTTCATTCAGTTCATCTTAAACTATACCCTACTATTTTTATCATCTCCAACGATTTTTTTTTTTTTTTTTACAAAGGAATAAGTAACTCGATGAGTGAATAAATAGCTAAAACATGTCAGTTTTTCCAGTCTTAGGGACTCAATCCCATTTACAAATTTTTGTTAATATATGTTATCCACTTTTAAATTTTTCTTAAATCACATCATTTTATATAGAAAATGTGTTTTATGCCCCATTATTTTTGCCAAATTCTTAATTTTTAACATTTTGAGGTCAGATTCAAAACAAAATATTATAAAAGAGATACAATTTTTAAATGATAATTATAAGCAAATTGGGAGAATACAAATTTTCCACCTGGGGATAAAATACAGGTAATTCATTTTCTATCTGTTCATTTCCAGTCCACTAATAAATTGTTGCCCCTATCTATATCTTTTTTAAGGATGGGTTTTCTGGCATATTTTGGCATTACATTTCCTCTACAATTCTCTGCATCAAGCCCAAATTCATAAATATTAGCTTATCACTGTCTGCCATTTTTTCCATACTATTTGAAATACAAAATTTTCTTTCTACATTTACTGTATGCACCCATTGTGTCTAACATTGAATCTGAAAAATATCTTTCAACGGTTTCCTCCATACTGCTATTTTGTCTTCCAGTTGTAGATAATCTGTTTTTTTCCTTACTGAAGACTTTACTACTTATTTTTCTATATTTTATGTTTTAACTACATTTATCTAGGTATGAGTTTGTTGTTCATTCCACCCTGGACCCAGGGTAAGCTGTTATTATGAGGACTTAATCTGTTTTTTAGCCATCACGTGTTTAAACATTGGCCTCTCTTTCCCTATTCTCTTCTGGAAATCCCTAATAGGTTATGTTCTATCCTTATTTTCTCAACTTTTCTTTCATACCTTTTTGTGGAGCATGGGCTTAAGGCCTTAATTACCATCTCCTGCAGATGTTAAAACTCCAGAGGGTGTTGAGAGAGGCCACATGGGAGACCTGGACTTCACCCCTACCTGGTAGTAATGAGACAGTGCCCTGTTCCCCACAGGCATAGTGTTGAGCTGTTGGCGTAGATATTACTGAATAAGAAGACTGTTGACATCCTGTAACTTATATTTTATATGCAACCCCTTCATGGCCCTTGTCCTAGGAAAAAATAATCAGAATATGATTTCTCTTTTGCCGTGGTTACCTGGGCAAGGCTCGGTGCAGGTTTCCTCCAGAACCATGTTTTTATTACCATCTATAATGAGTTCCATGTCAGCACAGAATTCCTCATCCACCACTTTGCTGAAATCATCTGCTGACCCATCACTTACTACACAAGAAACGTTCCTTGTTCTGGTCCCTTCTCCACACTGGGCCTCCTGGAATGGCGGAAGAAATAACTAATTAGAAAAAGAGAAATACTTCATTAGAGAGCTCATCACTTAGTTATCTCTGCACCGTTGACTTTGATTTATGAACATTTAGAGAAGCATTTGAAACCCTAAGGAAGAAGCCCTATAGGGCACGAGCAATAAAGCATACATTGAACAATTTATTTGTTTTCTAGCTAAAGACAGGAAAATAAATTTTCATTAAAATGAATCAGTCTCCAAATGATTAAAAATATACAGGGCAGGGAGTTATCAAAACTAATTAAATGGTTATAAAATGGCAAGGCACATAAAAATTTTAAGAAGCTTGTCATCTGTGAGCTCTGAAAAATATTTCTAACACATTATTTTTGTCTGTTTTTCTGCAGATAAAGTCTCTGCAGATAAAGAGTACACAATTCCTTACAACTTCTTGAGATTTGATACCTGCACTTGGCATGGAGACCACTGGCCATATTGCCACTGATAACAAGGCTTCACTGGGCAGGGTTTGGACTGGTCCATCAGGGAAGGGCATGGTCTTCCATCACCTTGAAAGGGCTGTGTCACTGTTCGTCTTCGGATCATTTTTCCTTTAAGAGATACAAAGTGATGCAACTTTAATATATGTTATGGTTTTGCAAGCATATATGTCATTGGGAGAAGGCATCACAGTGGTATCTCCTGAGGCGATCCGGGAACAAGTAAGGCTTAGATGTTTTGGAAAGAAAGACAACCAATCCAACCTTTCTGAAGATTATCTGATATGGGTTAAACAAGAGGGATTTTTTATTTCATATTCCTTGACCATTAGCCTAATATGAGTTATGGTACAAACGAACCTGTGAGGCCACATGTTTGAGAGCATTCTGACCAAGGAGACCAATCAGAAAGCTGACAGTTCACAGGGCATTCCACCATGCAGGACGTGTTCATCTGCCAGTTCTTCTCCAGGCCAAGCTGGAAGAACAGAGGTAGATCAGGATGTTATATTGTCAATTGGGGGAGGGAGCCAGAGAACGAGGTGACAAGAGAGAAGAGAGGGAGGGAGAAAAAGCAAGCCACATAACAGAATAAAATGGTACCTAGAGGACAAACATCCAAACTCTTAAAATTATAAAGTGGTGTGACCTAGGCGAGTGGAAGTTAGGGGTACGGGATGAAAGAAGGGGCCCATGTAATCTATACTTACGTATTGTTTGAGTGTTTTCAATAAGCAATGACAAAAAGTAGATTTAACCTCCAAATTGATTGAATTTCCCAAAATGAGGAACAAATAAATATAAGCAAAAATACTTTTCATTAGGTAAAAACTAATAATATCATCAATATTTTGATCTACAACTGTATCTTAGGGATATTATTTATTTTTACATATCTTAAACTAAAAAGCAAAAGGAAAAGGTTCTAAACATAAATTGATAGTCAAAACTAATGATATCATGTATTAAAATAATATATCAGCTATCTTTTAAAAAAAGAAATATGGGTCGCCAAAGTTTTTTGTGATTATGAATATTTTATGTGCATTTTTTAAAACAAAGATTTTCACTTCTAAAACTCAACGGTGGCATAATTCAGTTACTTTGGTGTCAAACCTTCTCATCAGATAATAATGTTGTGCCATTTTATTGGCATTTGGGTTCCATTACTTATTTAAATATTCTGCCTTAAAAATATAAGATGATGTTTCAAATTCTTCTACTGTATATTCCAACATTTAAAATGTCTATGGTACAAAGTAGCATTGAAATAGGAAAATGTCAGCCGGATGCCGTGGCTCACGCCTGTCATCCCAGCACTTCAGGAGACTGAGGTGGGCAGATCACCTCAGAGCATGCTGGCCAACATGGTGAAACCTCACCTCTACCAAAAAAAAAAAAATATAAAAATTTGCTGGGATTGGTGGTGCATGACTATAGTCCCAGCTACTTGGAAGGCTGAGGCAGGAGACTTGCTTGAACCTAGGATGTGGAGGCTGCAGTGAGCTGAGATAGTGCCACTGCACTCCAGGCTGGGCAACAGAGCAAGACTCTCTCCAAAAAAAAAAAAAAAAAAAAGAAAGAAAGAAAGACAAAGAAATAGGAAAATGTAAGAGCTTGTTAGGAGAATATAAATTTTTAAAACTAGTAATTCTTAGAATTTCCAAGATCTTTTTTATTTCTGCATGAAAGAGAAGTTAATGTTTTCTAATTTATACAGCAAATAACGGCAAAATTTGTTTTGAAACATTATGTTGTGTTTCAAGTATAGTTCTTAGCTCTAAGTTATCCACTGAGAAAAGATCAGATCATAAGCTTTGTGTAATACATCTCTCTGCAGGCGCTCCCATTATATTCTACACCAGTAATACCTAACAGAGCTGAGTATTTGGTATGAAAACTTTTACCATATCACTCAACTGAAGCCTCACAAAGCTTCTTAAAAGTCATGGGAGGTTGGAGATAGGAATCTTGAAGTGATATGATAAAAATAATGTGTTACATTTGAGGTAAATAATAGTTTCATGGGGAAAGTTTGAATCACAGGATTCAATTATTACTGACTTACATATTCACCACTTACACATTTTAGTCCTATACTAATTTTTTCCTTACATTGATCATATCTCTCTTTTAATTCTCTCTCTCATTTACCTAAACATCTGTCTAAATAAATTAAAAAGAAACCTATTCAAAAATCTAATAGGAAAGAAGAAACCAATTACTAGGTATCCAATGAGAAAATGCCTGAAAAACACTAAAGATAAAAATACTACATAAGTGCTTATTAGGTTTAACTCTAATCTTCGTCTTTGTTGGATAATAATGCCATCTTTCTTTGTGGCTGTTAGGGAAGCAGTAAGTGTTACCTACTGCTGTGGCACTGAATGCAGGGTTGCACAGTCAAATTGTAAGTCCTTGAAGACAGTGTTTGCTAGAATGTTAAAACTAGGAGTCCCTAATTGCCATGCAACATTCAAATATTATAATATTTGCATGTAAGCTTAAACTTATCTAGACTCCCATATAATTAAAATTAGTTATTTCCCAGGTTTTTACTCATATTTGATGTAAGAAATCAAGAATCCAGTTTACAGCTTTGTCCTTTAATCATATGAAATCATTTAAAATTGGTCACATATGCTTAGGTTTCAGCTTTTGCAAAGCTCTCGTTTATTTCATATTTCATACTGACCAAGGAGTGCATCATTTATGTTTGCAAACAAAAAGATGTATTAATCAACTAGAAGTAGATCACAGAAAGCTCTCCAGTCAGTATATGATTATTATCTTCATTAATACTGACGCTTTTTTTTTTTTTGGAGATGGAGTTTTGCTCTTGTTGCCCAGGCTGGTGTGCAATGGTGCGATCTTGGCTCACGGCACCCTCTGCCTTCTGGGTTCAAGCGATTCTCCTGCCTTAGCCTACCGAGTAGCTGGGATTACAGGCATGTGCCACCACACCCAGCTAATTTTGTATTTTCGGTAGAGACGGGGTTTTTCCATGTTGGTCGGGCTGGTCTTGAATTCCTGACCTCAGGTGATCCGCCCGACTCAGCCTCCCAAAGTTCTGGGATTAGAGGCGTGAGCCACCCCACCCAGCTCAATACTGACATTATTCTTATAATGGTTATATTGCTTCAATGTTATTGGTTACAAAACTAAAATGATTCAAGTGTGAAATTTCCAATTATTCAAATTTAAATAATTAATACAGTAAGTTATGTTAGAAGGTTATAGCAGGAGGCATTTATTAACAAAACAAATTTGTGTTTTCAACACATGCGGGTGCTCTGCTTTCATGAACAGAGACATAAGAAGGTTAAGTTAGGTCCGTATGATAAATATATCAAATGGATTAAAGTATTTCTGTTTAGAGTTCTCCCCTAGGTATTGGAACAATTTACTGTGGGCTATAATAACCACAGGATGTGTAGACAGAAGACATGGTGACTGCGTATGTTAAACTCTAATGAGGTTACGACCCCCTTCTAGTCTATTCCAGATCTATTGAGGCTCCTGCTTATCTTGGTTAGTATTTGACCCAGTGGACCTCAGATGCATGGAGAGTCAACATTTGTCATGTTTTGGGTATGGAAATTAGATAAAATTATTACAACATAAAGTGTAGCTTCATAAAAATGAAGAAAGGCCAACGACTATGTTTCCTCACATTTCAGAAGCTCACATCTAGGTATGACATTACTTTCATCAATTAGATAATTATCAGTTACAATTCTCTGTGCCTAGAAGATAGTAATGGCTGGCTTCATTCCTTTGTTTGAATTTGAGGCTGTCTCTTTAATCAGACCTAGTACTTAGATGGTCACAGCTGGGTATTAGATCCCAGATATTAATCAAAATCTGCTATGAAACCACATGTGATCAGTGTTTAGCAACAAAGAGAATAAATGATGGACCTTGGCAGATGTCCCAGGCACTACACAAAATTCACATCAAATTACAAAAGATAAGTAGTCTGATTAAAATTTACTGCTTTTATTTACCTTACTTATTGTTACCCAAGCGTTTCTTTCAGAATAGGCTAATTAGCATACCTTTGGGCTCCAAGGAGAAGAAAATACAGGAAATTATATGTAGGAATCAGTAGTGTTGGACATTGTATCTTTTCAAGAACACACTTAGCCTGTGATAGTGCAGAAAAACATCTGCTGGCAATGAGCTGCATGGAGCACCGGTCACTTGGCTCAGCATGAAAACTGAAATTATTAGGGAAGAATTTACTCGCGAAGATATAACACAGCATCCACCTACCTCTTCACAATATTTCAGGTCAACTGACTTGCCATCACTTCGAACACAATCCAACATCCTTGTTTTTATTCCATTTCCACAAACTGCCTTCTCACTCAGCTGACATGTACTCCAGTCTGAAAAAAAGGGAAGTCCATCAGAACAGAAGGCTAAGTATGAAACAGATTTCAAATGAAACTCTGATGACCTGAATCCCGTATTTAATTCACAACTGCTTCCTAAGCCCTATAATCAATCATCCCCCATGCAGAGCATATGGATCCCAGCTTTGAACATATCAGGAGTCAAATGGAATTGCTGGGGTTGCACATAGCTACAGGGATTATTCTTAAAGGCAGATGTCTACTTGAAAATCTTGATAGCTAGCCGTTTGGTGACACTGTAAAAATGGCTTTGGCCTACAGATCAATGTCACTTAAAAACTTTTTTTCCCAATAAAAATATAATTTAAAATCTTAGCATTACTTTTAGCAAAACAATCGTAATTGTGACAGATGGTACTTTAACTGTGTAGTTATGTTCAAATAAAATGTATTTTACTTCTTATCCATATTTAGAATGCATGAAAATGCATACATTTATTAAAGTGATAAAATCACTTCAGCCATATTTATTTAATTCTCTTATTTTATGTCTTTTGCAAAATACCTCTTTCATCTCTTTTCCCTGGGTAACATAGCATGTCCCAGATAACTTTCTTTTGTATCATCAAAGGAAACTAAAGAGAAAAACCACAAGAAACAGCCAATCTGACCTGTTATGTGTCACTGTACAGTTTCTTGAGTTTGCTTCAGAGTGCAAATTACTTGGAAAAAATTCCAAAGTAAGTTTTGGTGTTGTCCCAATTCATATAAACAAATAAAAGATTTTCTTTCCTAGCATATGCACCTTGATGATATTAAATGAGTTTTAGGGGAAAATGCAACTTATAATAAACCTATTTTTCTGAAAATACTCATCTATTTTTACCTGCACCTTTTATAGCATTGATTTATAATCTTTGGCAAGTTTGAGACTGCTGACTAATCATGTTTGTAAACTGCCCACACCTCACGAATTGTTGCCCCAGTATGCTTTAGCAATTAAGCATCTTCTAAAAAAGAAAGACATTTTTGAATAAATATGATACTTGTGCCAAAAATATTTTAGATTCACCTTCCCAAAGTGAGAGGTTGTCTTATGCAGGAACACTTAGCATATTCACAACCTACTTTAAGGGCTAATGTCTGTGCGACATTTTTATTTCCTCTATCTTGGTGTTTACTAAAAAAAACCCAGATAAGTATTTCTGTCATTTAATATGTAATTATTTCTGGGAAAGTAAGCAGCTTGTCCAAAAGGCACACAGATAGAGATGAACTATACTGACAGGAAAACTTCAGAGCTGACAGACACAAGATTTGGACTTAACTCTGTGATCAGATGACGATCCATGTACCTGTTACATTATAATCATAGTGGTAGCAGTTTTTGTTCAGGTTACAGGGTTCTTTCTCAACAGCATTAGGGCAAGATCTTCCTTCATCAGCTGGTTGTCTGATGGGATCAGCTGACCTTTGCCGGAAACTGCTTTGATTGCAAGGCTTAAAAAGAACAGTACAAATTCTCAGAAAAGTGAATACTCAGCTACACAACTAGTATATTAGAGACAGCACTGGAGCAGGAGTTAGAACATTTGGACCACTGGCTAACTCAGAAAAGTCAGTCAACCTCATTATGCCTCAGTTGTTCAATGTATAAAATGAAGCTGTTGAATGAGATTTTGATGTACCATCTAGCTATAAGATGCCATGTGTCCAATGCTAATACACACATCACCTCACACCTATACACACACACACACATATGGTGGTCACGTTAATTATTATAGAAAGCTATTATATATATATATATATATACACACACACACACACACATAAAGTTATATGTGTATTATTATATATATAATTATATGTTTGTGGATTATGTATAGTCTTTTGGGCCTTAAAAGACATTTTAAGAGTAACTTGAAATGACTTGGTGTTAGTGACTTTCCTTTTCCCGATGTACATGTATATATGCATATAAACAATTCTAAATCTGAATTCTAATTTTAATCCTTAATTTAGAATTGAGAAAAAAAAATAAAGTTCTAAGACCTGCAACTGACCAAATGGACCCCGTCTTGGCCATAGGGACCACAGAGAAACCTTGAAAACTAAGGGTTATACAGAAACAAGCCCTTTGGAAACACTCACTATATACCTGATCAACCAATTGTCTTGAAACTGCCTTTGCAAAAATTATAACAGTAAGAAAATTATGGCAGTAAAAGAGATCTGATCTAACCCAACCTCATCTCGCTTTTCTCTTAGTTATTCCTGGGTTTTTGGGCTGAGCTAACTTCAAGAAACATTTAGTTTATAGTTGAAATAACAGGCTTTTCCCCAAACGCAAGTGCCTTTGTAAAGCTAATGAAAGGCCATCAGGCTGGGAGAGGAGAGGAACCTGAATTCTGCTAAGGTGTAGACACAAATGATTGCTAGCTACTCCTGCAGATGTCACCACTACAGTAGATTGGCTTTTTGAGATATCTTTTCCGTTGTTTTGCATGTCTAACACCCAGGGCTCTACCTGAACCGCCAACCTAGTTCCTGTGGCCCCACCCAGAAGAATTCAGCCCGCAGGAGGACAGCTTTGACTCCCTGTGATTTCATCTCTGCCCCAATCAATCAGCAGCAAGCACCCATTACCTGGCAGCCCCACCCCTTTCCCCCAAACTGCCTTTGAAAAACCCCTACCTAGGAGCCTTAGATGAGATTGATTTGAGTACTAACTCCATCTTCCATGTGGCATGGCTGGCCTTATGTCTATTAAACTCTTTCTTTACTGCAATACCCTGGTCTTTATTCGTGCAGCAGGCAGGAAGAACCCCTTGGGTGGTTAGAGCCTGACACTGCCTCTCCCTTTCATGGTTGCAACAAAACAGCCAACCAGCATTTCTTCCTAAAAAGAAACCACTGATCAAGGAGTGGTTCTGGGCAGTCCATGGAGGATGTACCCTAAGGGTTTCTGTGACCTCTGTTTCACCTTTTGACATTAGAGCACTGAAAACCCTACCCTTGGATCATGCTAATACCACTATTTTTGGTACATGGGACACATGAGGGGGC
This sequence comes from Piliocolobus tephrosceles, assembly GCF_002776525.5. Classification (NCBI taxonomy): domain Eukaryota; kingdom Metazoa; phylum Chordata; class Mammalia; order Primates; family Cercopithecidae; genus Piliocolobus; species Piliocolobus tephrosceles. Next base: position 69,735,199 of record NC_045441.1, on the reverse strand, counting down.
ATAAAACTCAAGTGCACATGCATACTTTTCTCTTTTTATAAATATTCATGACTCCTCATATAGCTTATTAAATATGTATATTTGGCCACCCTGCTCAACACAAATTACTGTTCCCTTTGCCATTCCCTAGAAGTGTCTATTTCCGGCTTCTGGCTGGCAGCTATGATTCCCAGCCTGTCAGGATGGCCACCCTGCAGGCTGCAACCCCTTATGAGATATAAAGCTCCCCTTTCCAAATTTATGAACCTTGTCATTCTTCAGTTGACAACATCTAAAAAAAAATTGGCTTCCCATTCATCTACTGGTACAGTCTTCTGAAAACAGTTGGTTTCTAAGAATGGTAAGAAACCAGGAACAAGCCTCCATGGACTTTTTAAGGACTAAAATAATTGCTTCCTCCTCCCCTGCTTCCATTGCACTTTGGTCACACCACTGGAATGACACTATCCGTCTTGACATAATGTGTATTATATAAAGGTCTTGTTCCTTTCTACACTGCACTAGCAGAAGACTTATGTTTTAGATAGCAGTGTATTTTCCCTACCTAACACAGTTACTGATAGACAGTAAGAGCTTAATCGGTATCTGTTTAATGAAGGCCTGAGGGAAGAAACAAGGTGAGTTAAAGGTAAAACATGTCAAATGAAATTTAGCTTGAATGTAAGCTGTCCGCTTACATTCAAGTTCATCCTAAAGGTTTCTTCGCACATAGTGACCTGTACCCTATTTGGATGTGTAAACAGACGGTTACCTACTGTTGTGCAATCACTGAGTTTCAAATGTGGCTGATTGTTCAAATCATGTTCAAATATGACAAATGAAAAGGAAGGTTTTTAAAAAGTATCAGGATCTCATACACCCTATGCAAAAGGGAAGGGTAAGCCTGGAGGCCGTCTTGCAACATTCTCTTCCACTTGAATAGCTATTGCTAGCATTGTGCCAGATTCCCACGGAAAGGTAAACGGCCTCAGGCATCATGAATGACTGCTCCCATAGATGATTCACAGGTAAATTCTTTCCTGGCCTCCCACAAACAAGGACATACCAATTGTAACTTTAGGTCTACAGTCTAAGTCTAACTCCTAAAACTCAAGTCTGATTCCACACTGATGCTATCAATCACAAGTGTATTTTCCCAAGGTTCAGAACAAAAACAAGAGGAGATCAGTCATTCTTCCATCTACCCAGCATGTCTGCATAACTGATTCTTCCTCTATTACCTTTTTCTCTTCAAACATTCACCTTACCTTATGTAAAATGTAGATTATGGGGCACTAACTAGTCTCATAGGAATATAACTATTTGCCTTAATGCCTACCTGCCTCTCTTCCTACATGCCCCCCCCCATTTAAGCGAATGTGTAAACATAAAACCTCTTGAACACCTCTTCAGAAAACCTCCTTGCTTTTTCCCAGATGTGTCCTAAAGCTGGCTTATTAAACTTCGATTGATTGGGACTTTTGCCTTAGTTACTCATTCTGTTTATCACAAACGTGAAAGTGTAACCAATCTAGCTGTTGCTGAACCTCGCTTCTGCACATCATTTTCTGTATGTCACTTATCTGCTTCTGCCCAATAATCTTTTCCAACCATGTGGCAGTGCTGGAGCCTCTCTGAACCTGTTCTGGTTTGGGAGGCTGCCCAATTCTTGAATGGTTCTTTGCTCAATTAAACTGTTAAATTTAATTTTTCTAACGTTTTTCTTTAAAGAAATAAAAAGCCCAGGAATCACAGTTTATTCACCTCACTGAATTTTATTCTTATCCAAACATTCCTATTGGCAAACTCTCAGGAACACAAAATGTGCTTCACAAACTCTCTTTTACAAATAATAGAACCTCGATAATTCTTCTAAGATGGCTATCCTTGATCATTTAACATAGAAACCTACTGGACAAAGTCCCAGTTTAGTGGTTCCTTTTATTAAAATCCCTATTAATAAGTTTAAGAAGGGGCCTGGGTTCAATATTTCCTATTTTATAAAAATGGAAAATTTTTGTAATAAAATATCTGACAAAAAAAATCTCACTATTATAAACATAGACAGTGTAGCATGTAGCCCAATTATTTGATGTAACTTCAAATCTGATGCTATGAAATTAGGACAGAAAATCAATTGTATATCCTTGTGAAACAGTTGATTATTACAGTTTAACTTGCATTCCAGTCAACTGCCATCTTTGTTTTATTCCTGCTATATCAGTTGTCTGCTAATCAGTATCTTTAACACTGAAATGGAATATCAATTTCTCCTTGGAAAATATGTACCATAAAGTCTTCTTTGAAATGGTTTTATATCATATTTCAAAAAATAATTCTATATGTTATTTTTCCCAAGCTTTTGATGCTGTTTTTGAAATGTACAGTTTTACAAAGGTGCCCATGGGTAAGCCAAATATCCTACATAAGCAGCCAGTTCTGTTTCAAACGACTCTCTTCCCAGAGTCTCGTGGATGAGCCCCTACTGGCTGTTGAAACGCAGGAGCTTTGTGTGATTTGAAACTCTCAGCTGGCTTCCAGGCCCAAAGAGACACAGAGTCAGTGTGTAAAGAGAGATTCATTGGTGCACAGCTTTCTTCTTCTACTTAGTTTCTTACCCAGTATCTTTTGCTTTTTAGTGTTAATACCCCTGCTGCTGTATTCCCACTGTGTGAGAGATTATTCCTACCATTTAAATAAAAGGTATTGGGCAAAAAGCAATGGATGACAATAACTTGACACCATTAAAGTACCTTTACTTCATTCATTTTCCCTTTTACCTGGAGGGAATCATTATCACCACTGCAGTTTTTAACATGCTGTGTATTCATAAGGCGAACTGAAGGCCTTTTGTGCTGGGTTAGGATGATGGGTTGAGTAAAGCTTGCAAGAGGTGGAGCTGTTCTAGTGTGAGAGGAAACATTACAAACTTTAAATAGCACAGTCATAAAATGATGTGGCCGAGAAAACACACCTTGCTTTGGTAAATATGGCAAACAAACAAATTTTACATTGAAGTTATTATATTTTTAAAATAATGTCTTTAAAGCTTCAGTGGCAAAGAATTAAATAAACTCTACATTAATAAAAGGGTTAATCGTCTTACCAAAACACATCGGGTCCATGGACCCCATTCAGATATCACACAGTCCTCAGGGCATGGTAATTTGCACACTCTAGAGCCCAGGGGCATCTCTTCTGGGTCACAGAGGTAATCCTCTACATGTTCAGAAGGGCCATCTGCTGTATTCTGCATGCATCTAGAAAAGAACATAAACATATTCTAGAAAATATACATACCTTCTAGAAGTGAAGAAAACAGGACAATTAGAATGACCAACCCACAGGACAGATGGTTCTCCTTAAGACATCGTTATGGGGGTGGGAAGTAGGAAGCTTTGTTATCTAATGAAATTCTCCAGAAATGAAGACTTAAAAGGATCTTTGCCTCTTCTAAATATCTGTAGTGCTTCTGCATGATTCAAAAATCTGTTTTGCATTCATGAGTCTTTGAATATAAGAGCCATTGTATGTATGTAAATTCTACATGTTATGAAAGCTTCCTCTGAAAGAAGAGGGTCATTTATATACATATGAGGCAGAAACTAATGAGGAATTGTCCAAAGAACTTCATAGAGGGCTTACAATTTGGCATATAAATGCATTTATTCGTCTCAAGAAAATGATGGATTTCATAGAGAAGGTAGATTGATTTATATGTGATGAAAGACCAGGCACACTGAAATCTCTAAGTGGAAGATTTCATTGAGTGTTTGTGAAAACAACTAGAGGCATTTATCAATTCATTTTGTCATTTTAAAGGTAATTTTAGCCTCCCTTCTGCTGTGAATCTTAAAAGAAAGTGAGAAGTGAAAAGACAATTATAATAGGTATAGCATAGGTTCTCTAAATATGGTTATTTGGATTTTCCTACTACTTGACTTAAAAAAATTGTTAGTTTGTGTTCCATTTTATTCTCCTGTAAGCAGTCATGAAGGGCTCCTTATTCATCTTTTGGGACTCTAATTAACATGGCTAGTATCAGACTTCACTTTTACCATAGTAAATAATCTCTCTGGGCACTTAAATATTATAGCAGGAGAGAAAACCTTTCTCTCTCATGTATCACTTGGAAAAGATCAGCCAACTTAATGGATTCAGGAAGAGAACTGCATTTCAGGAGTTGAAAAGGAAGGCTTGAACTCTCAAGTCTCTCAAACCTAGTGTCATGTATTAAAATATCAGTTGAATTATATTGCCAGTGATACCTGGAATCCCAGCTTTTCTCAGGGATTTACAATCAGCAGGAACATTCACAAATCTACTCTACAGAGTCACCTTGCTATGCAGTGTTGCTGAACTTAAGAGGAATGTCCTTTCCCTGTGGGATACAGTCAAATACTGGAAAGCTGTGTTGTTGGTCATGTCTTAATGGGCCTGTAGCCTGAAAAAACACACAAATACCTATACATTTTTTTTTGTATACTGGATACATAAAAAGCAATCACAAAAATATTCAAATTAGATATTGATATGATTTCATTGTTGAAAAAAATAAATTATGAATATTTTTGGGAGAATTTGAGTTTCCCAGGAAAAATTTCTACCTTCAATATCATTTTTAAAATGTTCTGTTGACAGCAGCTTAGAGACAACATGTTGCACACAGGGCATTTCAGTGCTCAAAAGTTGGATTTGCTCCTAAGAATAGATTACAATTGGGTAGGTACTGTCACTATATGCAAGGATCAACTTGTAGAATTACCTATTGATCCAGAGTTAAGAACAGATATCCAACACTCTATTAGGCAGTTATGTACATAAATCTTTATTTTCAAAGATTTCTCTTGATATGATTTGGCTCTGTGTCCCCACCCAAATCTCATGTTGAATCAGAATTCTCAGTGTTGTGGGAGGGGCCTAGTGGGAGGTCACTGGATCATGGGGGTGGATGGTCACCTTGCTATTCTCATGATAGTGAGTTCTCATGAGATATGATGGTTTAAAAGTATGCAGAACCTCCCCCTTTGCTTTATCTCTCTTGCCACCAAGTGAAGATGTGCTTTCTTCCCCTTCACCCTTATGCCATGATTGTAAGTCTCCTCATGCCTCCCCAGAAACAGAAGCCTATACAATCCACAGAACCATGAGCTGATTAAATCTCTTTTCTTTATAAATTACTCCATCTCAGGTAGTTCTTTATAGCAGTGTGAAAACAGACCAACACAGAAAATTGGTACAAAAGAAGTGTAGCATTGCTATAAAGATACCTGAAAAAGTGGAAACAGCTATGGAATTGGGTAATGGACAGAGGTCGGAACTGTTTGGAGGGATCAGAAGACGACAGGAAGATGAGGGAAAGTTTGGAACTTCATAAAGACTTGTTGAATGGTTGTGACCAAAATGCTGATAGAAATATGGATGGTGAAATCCAGGCTGAGGTGTTCTCAGATGGAGATGACAAGCTTATTGGGAAGTGGAATAAAGCTCACTTTTGCTATACTTTAGCAAAGAGATGGGTGGCATTGTACCCCTGCTCTAGAGATCTGTGGAACTTTGAACTTGAGAGAGATGACTTAGGGTATCTGGCGGAAGAAATTTCTAAGCAGCAAAACATTCAAGATGTGGCCTGGCTGCTTCTAAAAGCCTAACTTATTTGGATAAACAAGTAAATGACTTCAAACTGGAACTTACATTTAAAAAGGAAGAAGAGCACAAAGTTTAGAAAATTTGCAGCCCAGTCATGTGGTAGAAAAGAAAAACCCATTTTCTTGGAAGGAATTCAAGCCAGATGCAGGAATTTGTGTAAGTAAAGAGGAGCCACATGTTAGTAGCCAAGACAATGGAGAAATGTCCCCAAGACATTTCAGACACCTTCATGACAGCCACTCCCATCACAGGCCCAGAGGCCTAGGAGGGAAATTTGGTTTTGTGGGCCAGGCTCATGGTCCCACTGCTCTGTGCAGCCTCAGGACATGGCACCTTGCAACCTAGTCTCTCCAGCTCCAGCCATGGCTAAAAGGGGCCAAGGTACAGCTCAGGCTATTGTATTAGAGGATGCAAGTCCCAAAACCTTTGTGGCTTTCACATGGTGTTAGGCCTGTGGGTGCACAAAAGCTAAGAGTTCAGGCTCAGGAGCCTCCACCTGGATTTCAGAGGATGTATGGAAATGCATGGATGTCCTGGCAGAAGTCTGCTGCAGGGGTAGAGCCTTCACTAGTAGGGCAGTGTGAAGTGGAAATATGGGGTTGGGTCACCCCACCGACAGAGTCCCCACTGGGGCACTCTCTAGTGGAGCTGTGGAAGTAGGGCCACAGTCCTCCAGACCCCAGAATGACAGATGGAATGACAGTTTGCACTGTGCACCTGGAAAAGCTATAGACACTCAATGCCAGCTCATGAAAGCAGCCTTGGGGACTGTACCCTGCAGAGCCACAGGGGTCGAGCTGCCCAAGGCCTTGGGAACCCACCCCTGTGTCATTGTGGCCTAGATGTGAGACACAGAGTCAAAGGAGATTATTTTGAAGCTTTAAAATTTAATGACTGACCTGCTGGGTTCTGGACTTGCATGGGGCCTGAAACCTCTTTGTTTTGGCCAATATCTCCCATTTGGAATGGGGGAATTGTATTTTGGAAGTAACTAACTTGTTTTAGATTTTACAGTTTCATAGGCAGAGGGGACTTGCCTTGTCTCAAATGAGATTTTGGATTTGAACTTTTGAGTTAACGCTAGAATGAGTTAAGGCTTTGGGGAACTGTTGGGAAGGTATGGTTGTGTTTTGAAATATGAGAAGTATATGAGATTTGGGAAGGGCCAGGGTGGAATGATATGATTTGGCTCTATGCCCTCACCCAAATCTCATGTTGGGGGAGGGACCTGGAAGGAGGTGATTAGATCATAGGGCAGATTTTCCCCTTGCTGTTCTCATGATAGTGAATGAGTTCTCATGAGATCTGGTTGTTTGTAACGTGTGTAGTACTTCCCCCTTCACCCTTTCTCTCTCCTGCTGCCATGTGAAGATGTGCTTGCTTCTCCTTCACTGTTTTGTCGTGATTGTAAGTTTCCTGAAGGCTTCTTAGCCATGTCTCCTGTACTGCCTGTGGAACTGTGAGTCAATTAAACCTCTTTTCTTTATAAATTAGTCTCAGGAAGTTCTGTATAGCACTGTGAGAACAGACAAATACATCTCTCTTCCTTTTATTTTTTGTTATACAAGTAATATACTCATTTTAAGAAAATAAGAAAATTTCCACAATTTCATCAGAGATAACCACTCATAACAGACTATATTAATAGACTATTACTTTAAATATATATTTTCATTTTACAAAATAGAAGCAAATTTTACCTATTTGTACCATTTAAAAAATTTACAATATATTATGATCATCTTCTTGTCATTAACTATTTTTCTAAGATATATTTTAATGTCTACATTTGAATTCTATTGCTTAAATGTGCCACAGCTGCTGAAATGTTCCTGTTGTAGTATTCAGGCTACTTATAGGCTTTATTTTTGTTATTTTGCATTACAAATTTTTTATAGTCACCCTAGAATACAGAATAATTATTTGGATCAAGTTTTAAGCCCAAAGGAAGGGACTTTAAATTCCTTTGCTTTCTTCAAATTCTTGGCCTTTCTTTCAAGGAGCAAGAATTATACTGTGAGAAAACTGAACTATATTAGAGATACATGGTGTAGAACCAAGTTGTAGGCAAAGGGCGGAGTCAGAAGCCCATCATAGGTGTGGTAATAAGAGAGTGTATTTTCTGCATAGATTTAAAAAGCAACAATAACTAAATCTGTCTGTTTTTTATTATCACTATGTGCTGGCAATTCTAGAAAAATTCAGTGAAAAAATATCCTTCCCTACCAAGGCAAACCACTTCTACCACCACTCCTTGACAGGCTATATAACATCCTTAAAGAGGAAGAGTGTAATTGAATAAATTTAAACCTCCTTTTTTATAGACCCATCTATCCTGAAAATATCACCCAACACTTGCATTGAAGCAGGACATTTTGACCTTCATTAGCAGAGGATAATTTAAGGGAGGTGTACTACTCAATCAGTAACAAACAGAAACATCATTACATGATTAGAGATCGCAATCAATACTGACCTATTTTCTCTATTGGCATTGAAGTTGTTTACTAAAAAAATAAATTGATCTGAAAAGTTACTTTGTTTAGAATGTGTTTGGAAATGTTTAGAGTATTTACAAAGCAAAAAAAAAAAAAAAAAAAAAAAAAGTAACATGTACACAGACAGTGGAAGGGAAAGCTGAAGAAAACAACCCAGTAGTTCTTTTATTATAAATTTTTTTTTGTTTGAGATGGAGTCTTGCTCTGTGGCCAGGCTGGAGGGCAGTGGCACCATCTCAGCTCACTGCAACCTCCACCTCCAGGGTTCAAGCAATTCTCCTGCGTCAGCCTCCTGAGTAGCTGGGACTACAGGTGTGCACCACCATGCGCAGCTAATTTTTGTTTTTAGTACAAATAATTCTGTATTTTTAGGGGTTTCACCATGTTGGCCAGGATGATCTTGATTTCTTGATCATGTGATCTGCCTTCCTCGGCCTCCCAAAGTGCTGGGATTACAGGCATGAACCACTGCACCCAGCCTATAATTTTTTTTACTAATAAAACAACAAACCTGATCAAAGTCTTAATGTAATATTTTTTAATTTTGAAGAAAAAAAAATTTGAAAGGAGAATAGTGGAAAACAGAATCTCTTCTTTTTTCTGTGTCCCTATCTACTCATTACCTCTCTACATCTTCCCCATTCCCAGTCTACCTATATTAAGGTCCTCAGAGAAAAAATAAATTGAGAGTTCAGATGGGCTTTTGAAAAAAGAAATATAAAACTTTTTATTAGACATAGATTATATATAGGCTCATATTAAAGGTTTTATATGGTAAAACAAATATTAACTTGTTCTGCTTTCCTACTGAAGTAGATTAAAACATATCAATCTTAAATGCATGAAAGGTTGGGTTATGGGTAAGAATGAACTTCTTCATAACTTGGGTTGCTGTGTGCTGGATGTTCTTATATTTGTCTTTCCTGGGTGTTACTGAGAAGGGTTAAAAGAAACTAGTGTATTTAAAAAGAGTGGAGGGAGACGTGGGTTTGAATTCCAATGCTGCCACTCTACTAGATGGGTGTTCTTGGTACATTATTTGGTACTTGGGAATCTAATCTACAAAATGGAGGTGATAAAACCTCATACACTTGTTTCACAGAGTTCTAGAGCCCTTAAGGATCATGTGATAAATGCTGTATGGAAAATTTAATGAGTATCAATCTAGTGTTAGGCAGTAGGGAATTCTTATGAATATGGTAGGTTCTCTGTTTTAAGAAATTTATAGTTTTATTACAGGGATAGACATGAAGAGGGGTCTTTTCAATACAGTGAGTGTAATAGAACAACCCTGTCCAATAGAACTTTCTGCTATGACAAAAGAATACTCTATGTCTGTGCTGTCCAACAGATAGCTGCCAGCCACATGTGACTATGGAGCACTGAGGCATGGCTAGTGTGACTGGGGAGATGAATTTTTAATTTAATTTAATCTTAATTTGTTTAAATTTAAATTGAGTTAGTGCGGCTAGTGGCTATCCTATTGACCAGTGTAGCTACAGAAGAACAAGGGACAGGCAGGAAGTAGCTGGAGGTTACAGAGAAAGCTCCCTGGATAACAGGATAGTATTCAGTTAGCCAGTTTGATACAAAAGAGCAAGAGTTTAAAATAGATTATTTTAAAAATGAACTTGGACATATATTTGGCCTGTAAGCAAAAAAGTTACTGGGGTTGAAAATCTGCATTAGTTCAGATTGAATACGCTGTTCCTTCTCTTTAAGGGTATTTGAAGTGAAGCTTCCTAAATCAGAAGGCCAGAATAGAATAAACTGCTGCTTGAAGCAGATTCTCCTAGTTTTCCATGAACACAGATTCCCTAAAAGCAAAACTGCAGACAATTTTATCCAGAAGACTGGGGAGGAGTGAACAGTTGTGTTGGCACATGTGCAATTGGGACATGGTTTTGTGTCTTGCTTCTCTGTGTAATTAGGCTTTGTCTTACCTCACTTTTCGGGTTTGTACGCCCTCTCCACAGTTCTCCCGCATATTCACAAAAGTCACCTTGCAGATGCTCCAGGGCTCTGTGACCCATAGGTACTGGTTGCAGTCACTGTGGCATGGGACAACCTCATACACCTGAAACACACATGGCTCTCAGCACTCTCAGGGAATCTGGTAAGAGTGAGCAAGAAGACTTCCACGCCATAACAACAATCATTTCACTGTTAAGCTACTTCCATTCCCCTCCTTTATGGCTTATTATTATAACATTGCAATAGAGAGAACTCAAGAGTTCTAGCAGTAAAGGATAGGGCTAACCATGTTGTATTCTGTTGCTCTGCTATTACGCTACGCTGCAGGTGTGAATCCGATCAACTGGATCACATTAGAAAGGTTACATATTTTCCTGTGCTGACCCTTAACACACTGTATTGTAACTTTCTGGACCATCTGTGTAATTTACAGCTTTGTGTGACTTCGATACTAGCCCAGGGTGCTCATATGTTAGGTACTCAATAGGGATTTGCAGAATGATTGAATGAACAATGAATTGATGAATTAAATATGTGTAAAACATAGCTGTTTTCCAAATAAATACAATTTGACCTATTTTCCAGATAAGTATAAATCATGATGAGAATTTACATTTTTGGTGTGTATCATATGGGAAACTAAATTAAAAAGATAAACAATATGAAATAAAGCCATCTTAAAACGAATCCTCAATCATTTAAGGATTGGAAGCAGAGTCTGATATTGGTCTACAACCCGAAGCAGTGAAGGCCACATGAAACAAAGCAATTTGTCTCTGCTCCAGGGTCCATAAAGCCTTTCAGTCCCACATTTGGGGTGGTGTGCTTGGTTTCAGGGTTTTTAGTACAATGAACCAATTATGTTCTTTTTTCAATGAGAAGAATGACTAAATAAAGGAAATAAATGACACATAAGCCACTGCAACCAAGCTGACTCAGGCATTAAATACAATTCTTTGAAAATATTTTTCTAATCTATGATAGTACAACTCTATTCCTTTTTTTACACACACACACACACCCCTCTTGAAGAGACAGAGAGAGAGAGAAAGAAAAAGAGAAGAGAGAAACTATAGCTTTTTATGTAATGAATTCTAGAAAAGATAGACTTAAATAGCCCTTTGGAGCCATTCTTTTGTGCCAATTTTAGTGCAGTAAAAACCTAAGTAAAATGAATAAAGTGGACCTGTCTCAAAGAAGAATAAAAAATGCACTGTTGGAGTCAAATTCTGCAATGATTGCCATAAGTGATTACATTCACATTTAGGTGCTGTATTAAAATAGAACTAAATAGCACAGGATAAAACATTACCCTACAACTCATGGTGAAAAGAAAAACCGAAGGAGAAATGCTGTTCTTCCTAATCCTTTGATGGCTTTTATTTTAATCGCCTGTATTGAAGTGAATACCGATCAGTTCAGAACAATCTCCAACCCACCCATTTTCAGTCCACTTGCACTTTTTCCTTCTCCCTCTGAAAAGCACAAGACCATTAATAACGGGTGTTACTGCCTATCAAGATTAGCAAAGTGAAACTTGTTCTCCCCAACTCTTGTTCACCTCAGTCCTTGATATTACAATGAGGGATATGAAATGCAGGAACACAGGTAACTATGATATAAAAGAAAAAGAAAACGGCTATAGAAAAAAATTCTTTAATGGAAAATGTGGTATTTTCTCCCTGTAAAACATAAAAGACAAGGCAAGAAGAGAAATGTATTCTCAGAAACCAGGAAATTTTAGAAAAGAAGCATTCTATTAAGAACCATGAGTTTTAACAGTTCTTACCTGTGCCTGGAGTGGTGTTCAACAGGAATGATGAAAAAGGAAACAACATAGGTGAAAAGGTCAGTATGCTATGAGAACAACTCGTGGTAAGTTTCAAGTATTATTACTTAAATGTAAACACCTACTTTTTTTGTAAAATATTAGAACAGTTTTCTTAGGTCATAGCAGATAATACACAACTACTTATTATTGTTGAAAAGTAAGACACACAAATGAGTATTGTAAATAGCAGAGCCAATGAAAAAATTAGATGGGCAGGATGGAGAAATCTTGGAAAACAGAGTTGACCTCAAAATACGTAGCATGGGAAATTGATATATGATGCAAATAACTTGTGATCCAACTTGTCAATGGACTATTGTCTATCAGTATATTTGTAGCTTGATCTATCCATTGATTTACCTTAATCAGTTCAGCTGTTTTGTAGAAAATGAGGATTTGAGTACTTCCTTCTTCAACTAGAAAAATAGAAACTCGGAGACTGTTTTCAAGCCAATGGGCTTCTGATTATTTTACTGAGGAATGTATCATTGTAGTAAACATCTATGTGATTTAAAATTTTGAACATTAACACAAATCTTTACATTTTTGTTTTCCCTAAATATCTCACTAATACACAAATTCATAAAAGTTTCTATTTTTATGCAGAACCTTTATGCTCAAATGTTCAAAAATGTATTATTTGTTTTAGCTTTGATTTTTCAGTTGTTAATGTCTCAATAAGCCTTCAGTCAACTGATACCAAGTCACAATACCCCTGTCAAACTGCATCAGAATATATTAGAGTTGGAAAGTGACAAATGTTTTAGGCTAAACACTAGTAATAGCAAAGACAACTTGGCCTGAAGTTTTGAACCTTTTGAAATTCACACTTAAGGAAAATCTGAGGCAAACACAGATTTTAATTGCATATCTGACAGGGTGTACACATACATGCTAAAGTGAAATAGGTATGAGTACGTGTAGAATTTCTCTTTATTAGGATTGTAAATCATACATCATTTATCAAAATTTAAATTTGCTACTGAAAATTCAAGGTTTCAAAATGTGTAGAGAAATATTCTTTTGTATTATAAACATTTTAGTTCAGTTATTCTGTTTTACAGTTATATAATTATAGTTGCTGAACTGAATTTTCTTCTTTGGAAATTTCCTTAGCGTCTTAGAAATGCAAAATGCTCTGTGACAGGAAAGCTAAACTACCAGTAGATGGCAGCAAGGGAGTGTGTTATTTACCCTCTATTGCACCTAAAGATAAAATCAGCAACTTCACTTAGGGAACAATAAAGACTCTTTAGAGTACTTATTATAAAATTTAATTCTCCACGATCTTCATCTTAATTTACTTAATTCCAAAGTTCTTTCTGTTTTCTCTACAATGTACTTTTATTATGAACAAAGTTATGTCAATCTGGGAAGTAAAGTATGTATACAGGTAAGCAGTGTGTTTAGAGATTAAAATGAGTCTATATATGTGTGAAACAGTTCTAAATATTTAAGGACTTGATTCATTTGGTTGTGATTTAAATTCAAATACACACCTTAACACCCACACATAATATATGAAATTATTCTTTGTTAATTCACCTGTAGGCCAAACATAGTAATAATTGTCGGATTAGGGTACATTTCATTTAAATTAGTCACAATTCCTCCATTAGGCATTTCTAATAGAACAGAATAACAACTATTAACAGCAGGTAAGAAAGAATGTATCAGAAGTCAGAGTTCCAAATAAAACTGAAAATGGTCAATGAGTAAATTGATAGCATACTTATAGTGACTTTGAGGCCATCTTTGTGGTTGTTTTTCTCAATTTGTTTTATATCAAACACATTTAAACAAACAGTATATATTTTTCCTAATTTTAGACCCAAATCCATATTATTTCTTTGATTTTAATTTAAGTAGTTGGTAACTGAGATGTCTTTTCTGACAGTCTGGGGAAACTATGAGATAATCTCAGCCTAAATGTTAGATACAATCTTATGATAGATTAAATACCTTGACATTATTTCAAAGATAGGTGTCATTTTTCTCTCCATTGAATTATATACATATTCATATACTTGCAAGGTATGGAATCTCCAGAGAATACAGAGATAATATATCTAATTTGAAATTTTAATAACATATATGTATTTATTCAGGCATTCTAATGGTAAAAATGGGTCAATTTTTTATTCAATAGCTATTATTTACTCTTCTCCATTTTGGAGAAAAAAATCAGATCATTGTGAATCTCAACAATATCTTAACACTGTAAAGGACAGAAAATACCTGGTTGACATGGTCCAGTTTGGGGCAAGGCCTTCCTCCATTATATGGTTTTTCACGCAGCCATTTAGAACGAACCTTGACACCACTCCCACAGGACTTGCTGCAGCGCGACCAGTTGGACCACTCACTGAGCTTGCAGTCTGAGGGGCAGGGGATGATGCAGGCCTCTTCAATGTAACCTGAGTGAAGGAAAATGAGACAAGAGTCATCTCCTCCACCTGTCACTCTCCCACTACCACCCACTATTCTAGCTCATTTAGAAGGTCCACGACTGACTTGACAGCAGCATGCAAATGCAGAGGTGTCTCCGTTGTTAGGGCCTTAAATTAAATTCTGCAGGAAAATGTCACATACATACAGTGACTCTGTTAAAATAACAGTTGAGCAGCTGCCATGTGGTCTGCTTAGGATTCATGCTCACCATATTTCAACATTTCTGACTGACAGCTCGTGCTTAATTGACAATAACCTGTCTGCTGCCATATCATTCTCATGCTGACAGAATGATACATTAAAAAATTATAACAGTTTTCTGTAAAACCCTATCTGTTAATGTCACACAAGTTCAGGGTTCTGAGTCCATGCAACATTCTTTCTTAAGAAATCCCAGTCCCTTTCACTCAATACCCAAAAGGAACCATTTAACTTAGCATCTTGTTTTTCTCTTCCTTTGAAAATAAAGTCTGAAGAAAAATGAAGGATGTTAAGTAATGTCTCACATTTTACATGCTGTCACTTTCAAGGCACCTTCACATCTTATATCCATTTGATTCTCTTGAAAATCTTATGTATGAATTGTGCAAGTATTGATATTCTAACAGGCAGATAAGAAAACAAATGCAGAGTGATGACTGACTGAGTCCAAGGTTACACAGTAAGGGATGGAGAAAAGTTTTCTGAGGTCTAATCCAGTACTCATTCCGTCAAATCACCCAACCAATTCAATTAATAGTGCACAGATTTGTTTTGGGAAATGGGAGTATTCTATCTTTGAATAGTTCTTAACTACAAACTTGCCATTTCACAATACAAATTAAACACTATTATTCTCAAGGCAAACATGTGAAAACAGCAAAATTCCTCTAGTCAAGAATGAAATACACGATTGTCCTCTATAATAGTCTGAATGTGGAGAGAGGGTGTTCTTGGTACAGGAAAACACTCTGCCTTACCATTTTATCTCAACAGCAGAGATTTGATTTGGACAATGATTACAATGTAAACAGTTGATACTAGGCAACTCTAGGTAGATTTTAAAAAATTTATGGAGATATAATTAATATTCCATAAAAATAATCTCATGTTTTGGTTTTCAGTATGTTTGGTGAGTTGTGCAACCATCACCACCATCTAATTTTAGAACATCTGTTTTACTCCAAAAATAAACCCTATGGTTACTGGCAGCCACTTCCTATTTTCCGCTTCCTCATCCCCTGCCAACCATGAATCTGGTTTCTATCTCTATGAATTTGCCTAATCTAGACATTTTGTATAAATGAAATGAAACATTATGTGATCTTATTTCTTTTTTGTTTTAGAGATGATGTCTCACTCTGTCACCCAGGCTGGAGTGCAGTGGTGTCATCATAGCTCACAGCAGCCTTGACCTCCTGCACTCAAGAGATCCTCCTACATCAGCCTCTTAAGTGCCTGAGCTGGGACTAAGGGTGCTCACCATCATGCCAGGCGGATTTTCATATTTTTTTTAATAGAGATGAGGTATTACTGTGTTGCTCAGGTTGGTCTAGAACTTCTGGCCTCAAGCGATCCTTGGCCTTCTGAAGTATCGGGATTACAGGTGTGAACCACCATGCCTGGTTGGCTTCTTTCACTTAGTACAATGTTTTCAAGGTTCATCTATGTTATAGCATGTATCAGTTCTTCAGTCCTTTCTATGACTGAATAATATTTCATTGTATGGACATTTCACATTGTTTATACACTCATCAGTTAATGAACATTCGAGTTCTCACTTTTTGTCTATCATGAATAATGCTGCTAGGAACATTTGTTTACAAGCTTCTGTGTGGGCATACATTTTCAATTCCCTTGAATATATACATTACAGTGAAATTGCTCAGTCATGTGGTAACCCATTTAGCTTTTTCAGGAAGTGTCACTGTTTTCCAAAATGACTGCACCACTTTACATTCCACAAGATATGTATGCATGTTCCAATTTCTATGAATTCTTGTCAAACTTGTTATTGTCTCTTTTTTAAAATTTTAGTGTTCCTTGAAGAACAAAAGTTTTAAATGTTAATGAAGAACAGTTTGTCTTTTTTCCTTGGTTGTTAGTACTTTGGTATTATATCTAGGAACCCACTACTGAAATCAAAGTCATCTAGGTTTGTAGTTGTGTTTTCTCATGAGAATTTTATAGTCTTAGCTTTTATATTTAGGTGCATGTTTCATTTTGAGTTAATTTTTGTTTATGATAAAAGGTAGAGGTCCAACTTCATTCTTTTGCATGTGGTTATTGAGTTATCCTGTCTTCAGTTGTTGAAAAATACTGTTATTTCCTAACTGAATTGTTTTGGCACCCTTGTTGAAAATCAGTTGGCCACAATGTAACGATTTAGTTTTGAACTCTAAATTCCATTTATCTCTGTGTCTAGTTTCATGATAGCACCATAGTCTTGACCACTGTAACTTTGTAGCAAGTACTGAAATCCAGAAGTGTGAGTCTTCCTATTTTGTTTATCCTTTTAAAGATAGATTTGGCTATTTTGAGTCAAATTTCTATATGCATTTTAGAATTAGATTGTCAATTTCTGCAAAAAATTGCAGCTAGGATTTTGATAGGAATTGTGTCAAATTTGTTGATCAGTTTGGGGGTACTGCCATCTTAACTCAGACACATGGAATTTATTTCCATTTATATAGATCTTTAATTTCTTTCTTTCTTTTTTTTTTTTTTTTTTTTTTTGAGACGGAGTCTGGCTCTGTCACCCAGGCTGGAGTGCAGTGGCCGGATCTCAGCTCACTGCAAGCTCCGCCTCCCGGGCTTACGCCATTCTCCTGCCTCAGCCTCCCGAATAGCTGGGACTACAGGGGCCCGCCACGTCACCCGGCTAGTTTTTTGTATTTTTTTTTTTTTTTTTTTTTTT
>NC_045441.1:69670262-69717821 GCF_002776525.5 Piliocolobus tephrosceles | reverse complement strand
TTTTTTTTTTTTTTTTTTTTTTTTTTTTTTTTTTTTTTAGTAGAGACGGGGTTTCAATGTGTTAGCCAGGATGGTCTCGATCTCCTGACCTCGTGATCCGCCCATCTCGGACTCCCAAAGTGCTGGGATTACAAGCTTGAGCCACCGCGGCCGGCAATGATGTTTTATAGTCTTCAGTGTACAGGTCTTGAACTTATTTTGTTACATTTATTCCTAAGAATTTTATTCTTTTTATTGTAGGTAGGTTTTTAAAAAGAACCAACAAACATTAATTTCTTTAACTACAGAAAGTCAGACCACCTTTAAATCAAAATGGCAAATTTAATCTGTAAGATTGTGCCCCAACTGTCCTGTATTGAAAGTGTTAAAATACTAATTTACTACATAGTATTTCCTAGCCTTACCTAATCATAAATTACCTGAGACACATGTTAAAAATACAATCTTCCACCACTCTCAAGTTACTGACATTAATACAATCCATCGTGCTTACTCAGGTTTCACAAGTTTTACTTTCAATCATTTGTGTGTGTGATTGTGTAGGACTTAAGTTGGAAGAGCTACTGTAAGATACAGGCAGAACCAAAAAAATGGAAGATAGATTTCTGGCATATCTTTTTATGTAGTATCCCCTATACATTTGTCAGAGATATGTGTTTTAACCTTTGTATTGTAGTCTTCATACGTGAAAGTGCATTTTCCATAGATGTAAATTTCACTGAACACACCCATGAAATAAATAGTCCAGAACTCTCCTCTGTATTCCCTTCCAGCCACTACCTCTTCTTAGAAGAGCAACAACTATCCTGACTACTCGCAGTGTAGAATAGATTTACTTTTTAAAAATTCCATGTAAATGGAATCATATAGTGTATATCCATTTGTGCTAGCCTTTTCAATCTACATTGTGAGGTGCATTTCATCTATATTGGTGCATATTGCTGAATCCTGTTTATTCTAGTTGATGTGTAGCATTCTATTGTGTGACTATGCTATGGCTTATTTATTCATTCTATTGTTGGTAGGCATTTAGGTAGTTTTCAATATGGGGCCATTGTTAACATTGCTGCTATGAATATTCTAGAACGTGTTTTTTGATGGACATATGTATGCGTTTCTGTTTGGTGTACTCCTAGGAGAGAAACTGATAAATTGGATGGTATGTGTATTATATCATCCATTGTAAATGAAGTATAAATTTTAAAAAAATAGGATCACAGATTTGGCATGAAGATTAGGATACAATGAAAAGTTCTGAAAGTAGGGATTAGTCCCAGATAATCTTCTGGAGGGCAGATGTGGCAGAATTGGGGTTTTGTTTTTTGTGAGACATAGAAGACAGAAAGAAGATGCCAGTGCTAAGTTTCTAATGTAACTTCACATATATTCAGGATGACTTTTGGAGTATCGATAATGGTCCAGAGGAAAGTCCAACAAAGAACTAAAGGAATATTTCAGAGTAGTGTTACTGAAATTTTAAAATAGATTGCAGTGATCTACTTAAATCTTACATTTTGACTTTATGCTTTGGGGTGGAGAAATAAGCCCCTTCATGATTCTGAGTTGAAATATATTTTAAATTCCATTCCGTTTTTCTAACAGCTCAGGCAGTAAATTAATTGAACTAAAATAGTAAGAGATGCCTAAAAATAACTCCTCTTATTTTAGGGCCAGTAATAATTTATTTTCTTTAAATAAATAATAGTTTAATAGAATCAAACTTTAAAAGTGTCTAAAGTCATTTCCAAATCAATAGCATTATGACCAGATTATTTAATAATATTTGTAAGATTACAGTGAATTAAAAACCATCCAAATCATTTCCAAATATTATCAATGGCTCTGGCAAAAGAGCACTAGTATTTCAAAGGTAATAAGTTACTGAAATATTTTTAGAAGAATTGCATTCTCCCACCTTGATAAACTGCAAAATGTCCCTCAAAAGTAAACCTCTAGCCTTTTTTAGCTCAGTAATTATAACTGAAAATAGAAGCACATGGTGGTCTTTCATGTCACTACCCTACAGAGTAACAGATAAATGGAAATTCTTTTTTTGATTGAAATATTATGGCTTTAGTAAGATTTAGCATGTATGACTTCATGATTCACATTGTGTTATTAAGGAAGGAGATATAAAACTTTTATGTCTGATTTTCCAATAGCATATTCCAGAAAACATCTCTCGAATAAAATTCAGCCTATTAAACTGTTAAAAGATACAAATTAGAAACTGAAATAAAGATAAAACTGCAAAACTGTATATTGCCTAGCATCTCAATTTTATTTTCCAATGTCTGACAACATTCAATAATTGCCTGTCATGTTTATCTAGCACCATTAAAACCCTTAATGCTACTGGTGAACTGCTAGATAAGCATTCCTCTGCCTTCTCTGCTCAGATCATTTTTTAGGGCAATTAACACCAAACAACCATGGGGGTGGAAAGATAGAAAAACATTTAGAATGTTTTAAGGCTAAATAAACTGCTGGCATCTTGTAGCAATGTATGGTTTCTGAGGATGCTGGAATAAAATGAATGACTTCACAATTAGGATATTAAAACTTTCAGCAGTTCAACACAGAATTTGACACTTGGAAAAATTAAACTCCAGACTTCTGACTATATCTTTGACTGCTGCTTTCAGGTTGAAATAAACACAAAACACTTGCAGGCTTAAAGTGGCAACTGGGGGACATATTGCCTTTGAGATACATACAATCACTCATTCATTTGAATTATAAATGTGGAGATAAAGTAGATTTCAACAAACTTCACAATTACTAAATTGTGCTGTTGAAAGGAGCACTGTTGATGGATCAAAGAATTCATTTTGAAAACATATAGAAAATACTGGTTGGTTCTGATTTATAGCTGTGTGAATGAGTAACTCTGGCATTCTCTTTGAAACATCTGGATTAATTTCGAAAGCAACCTCAAAAATCTCTTCTACTTAAATGTGTATTATATGCACTTGACTGCAACTGGGAATGAGAAGATGTAGCTAGTCTCTTATCTATTGTCTGTCTATTGTCTAAGCTGGAAAAAATTGAAAAAAAACATTCTGCAAAAATTTTCCAAATGGACAATATTCTGGAGCAATTATATATTAAAAACTGGTGATCTGATAGCTGGGGCAACCAAATTACTATGTATATATCCAAACTCCTATGTTCCAGTGTTCTACCCATTGTGTATTTGATGGATGAAAAGTTATAAATCAACATTAGGCAATTAATTATCATAGTAAAGTACCCAGGAAAATTTATAGAAGTATAATAAAATATTAATTGTTTATTCATTTTATATACATTTGAAGGCATATGTTTTCATATCTGCTAAGTAGTTATAAATTTTCTCAGAAAATTTCAACATCAGTATGAACAGCTGTGAGGTTTTGTTATTGTTGTTATTTTAATACTGGGAGTTTACTCAATGACTAGGCTTTTTCAGATTCATTTGTTCATATCTATGTACAAGCTCATTACCAAGGGCATTTCTCACAGCAAACTCTAAAGGCTTCTCTTGTGTAATAAGGAATTTGCCTGGCCCTTGTCCCTGATTCCTGAAAGGCAAATCTCTCGGCCCTGAAATTTCACTAGTGATAGAACTATCTATGTTATTCATGGTGGGCTCCTCAGACCACTTATTATGCTACAGGGATATCTCAGGAAGGGGCTGGTCACACTGGAGAGACCAATCATGTGATTGGAGAGTTGGAGCTTTGAGCTACATGTTATCTGACCCACCTCTAAGAAGGGAGAGATTGCATTTAACCACATGGCCAATGATTCCTCAGTCATGCGTATGTAATGAAACCTGAATAAAAACTCTGGATACCAAAGCTCAGGTGAGCTTTCTGTTTGGAAATGCACATCAGTGTGCTGAGAGAAAGACGCCTCCTGACTCCATAAGGAGAGATTATGGATGCTTCATGTTTCAGATGCCCCTCACCTCAGCTACCTGTCTTTTCAAGCTGGTTCTGATTTGTATCCTTTTGCTATTATAAAACTGCAGTGGTAAATATAGTGCTTTTCCAAGTTCTGTCAGCTGTTCTAGTGAATTATTGAGCCTGGGGCAGTACTGGGAAGTCAGAAATTTGCAGCCAGCTTGTGAGAAGTAAGGTTGGCTTGGGGACTCCTAAATTTGCGGCTGATATCTGAAGTGAGAGGAGTCTTGTGGAGTACTGGTCCCTTAACCTGTGAAGTTTGGCCTAACTCCAGGTAGTCAGTATCATAATTATATTGCACTTTCAAATATATATTTTGTTAAAAAAGAAAATAAACATATATTTAAGAACCTGTGTCTATATTTTACTTATTGAACCATAATAACAAACCTTGGGAATAATTGCACATATTAATTATACATTGACTTTCTTCTCATATTTAACGTTTATAATTTTAACTAACATGATATTGAAAATCAGATGCAGAGTTTAAAAACTTCACTTTAGTCATAGGGGTTTGTCAGGAATACAAACATATTTGATAGAGTGTACAGATTGTGAAGATGAAGTAATGGAAAATGTATTAATTTTGAAGCTTATTAGAATGATTTATTTTTAACTTGTTCCAGTGCAATGCACTGTTCTTTCAATCAATTAAAATCTAATATTGCCATGAAAGTATTTGCAAAGGACGATCTCTGAACACTGGTTTATTGGATTCCGATAAGTATTAAACATAATTTTAACAAAAAGCATTCTGTCATAAACTGAAAAACTGCTGCATTAAACTAGGTTTTACAGGTCTCTTTACCCTGGACTTTCTCTTTTGGGTAATACAAACTATGACTCTCTAAGAGAATGACTCAGATACTGCATTCCCATAATTACTGACTTTTTCACATAGCATCTCACTGGGGACCAGAGAAATAGATCTAAATAGATTATAATTGGAATGCTTTAAAATTGAATTCATGTTTTGAACCATTCAGGTTTTTTTTTTAAAGTAGGTTTTTTTTTAACGTCCATTTCCAGGTATAGAAGAAGTAGGATTTTTAAAGTAGGTTTTTTTTTAACGTCCATTTCCAGGTATAGAAGAAAATGCAAAACCAAGCAACCAAACAAAAATGCCAAAAGCTTAAGAAAGTTTCTTCTTCCTACATTATTTTATATTTTACAGGTCAAAGGTCAAGCATGGATAAACTAGCAATAAATTAATTTCAACAAAGGGAGGGGAAAGTGTTATTTGTATACATTTCCTGTTTTATTTTTTAAATGTCTATTTAAAAGATCAAAGGGGAGTCAATTTTGTTTTATATCCACATTACTTAAAATTTCCTATAGTAGCAGAAATTGCTGATAAAAGCAAAATTCTAATTTTTCTTTTTTGGTTTTTGCAAATAATGAATTGTTCTTGGCAGTTAAATTTATTTTAAGCAACGAAACACTTTATTCCTAAAAAACTGAAAGGAAAGCCAAATAAGGACACAGGATCTATTGGGGGCTATGTTTGACAGCCTGGCCTAAGGGGCTCTGGAAAACCCAGTTTGAAAACCATGATATGAAGTAGTAGATAGTTGAGGTGTCAGAACATGAACAGACAAAACTAAACGATAATGGCAGATGCTCTTCCATCACACCTGACACAAATGGCAGCTGCAGGAAAATCTCCAGCCCATCTCTCCCTCATCACCTCCTCTGTACTCCCTCAGGGAGCCTGTGTGAGCTTAGTGCTGATCTCCACACCTTATTTAAATTCTACCCAAGGCAATTGCTTTCTCTTTGTGCCCAAGTATCCTTAGATGCTCTTTCCTTCTTTCCTTGGCTCTTTAAACTTGCAACTAGTTACCTCAGGAAAAGTCTGTCCCTCACCCCCTGCCTCTCTTTTACATTTGAAAGGAAAAAAAGATTCCAGTTGTGAATGATAACTGCAAAAGCAAAACTAGCTCTACCTATGCTATCAAATGAGACATTGAAAATCTGAAATGAATTGACATTAAATGAATTCTACCAAGTGGAAAAGCTCTTTGGAGAAATTAGGACTCTATTTCAGCTTGTTTACCAGACTCTATTTATTGCTTTTTCTGCCTGGTTTAATTAAACATGTTCTTCCTCAAATACAAGTATCCACTATGATAAGGAAAAATGTCTTATTCAATTTTGTTTCTAATTAACCTCTAATAGTGAACCTATATAATCTTTGGTAGAATCCTATTACAAAAAGTAATACATTTCAGTTACTTTATGGTTGAGTGGTCAGGTGGGTTATTCTCTACCCATATTCATGATGATATTTATCAGTTTTATCTTGAGTTCCATATTCAACTTAAAAGCACCAACTCTTAAACTAAAGTCTATTTGTAAATTGGGTATTATAATTTTTAAAATTCATCCAGGATGTATTCCTTTTCCAAGTGTTTTTTTTGTTTGTTTGTTTGATGATTCGTTCCTGTTCCTACAAATGCTAGTAGAAAAGCCACAGCTGAGGCATGTATACTAGAGGCCCTGAGTGATACAACAGTGTTTGATATTTATAGTTCCTTCCTTGCAGTAGCTAGCAATGGTCATTGAAACATGACACCTGCTTTGGAATCATCTATGTCAGAGCTGTAAGAGGCTGGTGGAATAAGCAGTAGACTGCTTAGGCTATTAGGCAACAATGTTAAATGTTGCCACACAAGAATATAAATACTCCACACACATATTTACAATATAAAGATATTCTATTAAAAGGTTTTTCCTTATTTGTAATATTTGTAAAGCCTTCTTATTTCAATAATTAGTGCTATAGTGCAAACTGGTATGAAGCAAATTTCTAAAGGGTAACTTTGGGTGCTAGCAAAGCACACTTTGAATCCTACAGATGCTTGCAAAAAAGCAGTTGCTTAAGCTATTCATTAATGTCCAGAAAATCCTCTGTAATATCATTCACAAGCATACTAGGCAAAGAGAGAAAACATGGAAAAGTCAATACAAATCACTATATTTAAAAGTTAATGTTAAAAAGACATTATTTTATATTAATAAGGCATTAGACAAACTATTCTGAACTATTTAATTGTTACTACAATTGGAAGACAAATGAATATAATTAAAGTGGCCTACAAAAAATGTATTTTAGCTTTCTGAATGCCAGTATGATGTCCACACGGCAGTACCAAGGCCTGGTAATTTTAGAGCCATTGGATCATGACTCTTAGTGCACAAAGAAAAGTGTGCCCAGCGCTTAAATATAATGTTGTATTTTGTTTGACAATAGGGCAATAAATAAACCTAGAACTCTCCCTTTTTCTCTAGATGAACTGAAAAAGACTTTTTTTCTTCCTCAATACTTTGACAGATATATTTTAATATTTTGGCTGATACATTGATTTATGTTCTCTTTGTAATTTTAATTTTTTTCTTTAAGCACAAAAAGTCAGAGTAAAATAATAAAAACTCTTGAGCTGTAAAATGTGGAATCATTTTGTTCATTAAAGTTCAATTAGTATGGAATTCCTTCAGCAAAAGTATGACTATTTTCAAAGGACAAATCTGAATTGGGCTTTGATTTTTTTAATAGTATTCAGCACCAGTTTTCCATTAAGACTTAATACCCAATGCATTACATAGAGTAATAAAACTTGATAAAGAAATAATGTAAGTATATTAGAATGTTTTACAGGTATACCTTATTTTGCTGGGTTTTGCTTTATTTTGCTTTGCAGATTGTGCATTTTTTACAAATAGCAGGTTTGTGACAACCTTGCATTGAGCAAATCTATCGGTGCCATTTTTCCAACAGCATGTGTTCATTTTGTGTCTCTGTGTCACATTTTGGTAATTCCTGCAATATTTCAAACTTTTTCATTATTATTACATCTGTTATGGTGATCTGCAATCAGTGATCTTTGATGTTACTATTGTAATTGTTTGGGGGTGCCAAGTTGTGAATGCAAAGAAAAGCTTCTTGAAGGAAATTGAAAGTACTGCCCCAGTGAACATACAAATAATAAAGTGCTAGAGTGTTACTGCTGATATGCAGAAAGTTTTAGTGGTCCAGATAGAATACCAAACCAGTCAGAACATTCCCTTAAACCAAAGCCTAATTGAGCAAGATCCTATCTTCAGCTCTATGAAGGCTGAGCAAGGTGAGGAAGCTGCATTAAAAAAAAAAACATTGCAAGCTAGCAGAGGTTGGTTTGGATTTAAGGAAAGAAGCTATCTATAACATAAAAGTTCAAAGTAAAGCAGCAAGTGCTGATATGGAAGCTGAAGCAAGTTATCTTAAATACTGAGCTAAGGTAATTAAGATGACTACACTAAGCAACAGATTTTTCCGTGTAGATGAAACAGCCTCCTGTTGGAAGAAGACAACATGTAGGACTTTCATAGCTAAAGAGGAAAAGTCAACGGCTGGCTTCAAAGCTTCAAGGGACAGGTTGACTCTCTTGTTAGGGGTTAATGCAGTTAGTGACTTCAAGCCCATTTACCATTCTGAAAATCCTAGAGCCCTTAAGAATCAAGCTAAATCTACTCTGCTTGTGCTTAATAATGAAACAATAAACCCTGGATGATAGTATATCTGCTTATAGCATGGTTTA
Organism: Piliocolobus tephrosceles; assembly: GCF_002776525.5. Classification (NCBI taxonomy): domain Eukaryota; kingdom Metazoa; phylum Chordata; class Mammalia; order Primates; family Cercopithecidae; genus Piliocolobus; species Piliocolobus tephrosceles. The sequence goes on along the minus strand of NC_045441.1, from coordinate 69,709,294 downwards.
CTGAGTATTTTAAGCCCACAGCTGAGACTTACTGCTCAGAAAAAAGATTTCAAAATTAGTGCTTATTGACAATGCATGTAGTCATCTAAGAGCTCTGATGGAGATGTACAAGGAGATGAATGTTGTTTGGATGCCTGCTAAAACAATATCTATTCTGCAGCACATGGGCCAAAGAGTAATTTTGATTTACAAGTCTTATTATTTAAGAAATACATTTTGTAAGACTATACTTGCCATAGTTATTCCTGCAATGGATCCAGGCAAAGTATACTGAAAACCTCTGAAAAGGATTCACCAACCTAGGTGCCATTAAGAACATTCATGATTCACGGAAGGAGGTCATAATATCTACCTTAACAGGAGTTTGAATGAAGTTGGTTCTCATGGATGACTTTGAGGGGGCTCAAGACTTCAGAGGAGAAAGTAATTGCAGATGTAGAAACAGCAAGAGAACTAGAATTAGAAGAGAAGTCTGAAGATGTGACTGGGTTGCTGCAATCTCATGATAAAACTTGAACAGATGAGGAATTACTTCTCAATGGGTGAGCAAAGAAATTTCTTAAGATGGAATCTGCTCCAAGTGAAGATGCTGTGACAATTGTTGAAATGACAACAAATAATTTCGAATATTACATAAATTTAGTTGATAAAGCAGTCGTAGGGTTTGAGAGGATATATACCAGTTTTGAAAGAAGTTCCACGATGGGTAAAATGCTATCAAACAACACTGCGTACAACAGAGAACTCTTTAGTGAATGAAAAAGTCAATTGATGCAGCAAAATTCATTACTGTCTTATTTTAAGAAATTGCCACGGTCATCCCAAAATACAGAAACCACTGCAACTCCAGTAGGTAGTAACTCTTTATCTGGAAAAAGAAATCATTCTATCCAGCTTTTTATTTGTCCATTTATTCTACAAATTTTGTTGAGCACCTACTATTCTAGGTACTCAGGATACATCAGTGAATAAAATAGTCTAAGATATGCTCATCAATCTCTATTCTTGAATGGGAGATAAAGAATAAACAAGAAACATAATAAGTAAGTAAATTATATAGTATGTTATAAGATGATACATGCTTTAGAAATGTAAAATGTACAGCAGGATAAAGGGATTTGGGAGCACTGGATCAAGCTGAGGGGTGGCACAATACCATTCTATCCTTTCTATTTAAATAGAAATCTTGTATATACGTACCTTGCATAAGCTGGGCTACCTCTAAGATTCTTTAAAATATGAAGATTAAATGACATAATAAAAAAGTTCCAGATATTCTACCCTTTGTTTTATAACATTTTGAAGATATTAACTTGAGAAGTACCTAGTACTATGTGGTTAGGCTCTCAATAAATTTCTAATAAATTAAAAATCAAATTGTTGCTGTCCTCTTGTATTTCCTTGAGAGGAGAGGATAGCAACAATTTTAAATGACTCAAAAATCAAGTTACACATTTTTTATTCATCACAAGATTCCTCTAAGATATTTGTTGATGAAACCATCATCCTCAGCAAACTAACACAGGAACAGAAAACCAAACACTGCATGTTCTCACTCACAAGTGGGAGTCGAACAATGAGAACACATGGACAGAAAGGAGGGGAACATCACACACTGGGGCCTGTCGGGTGGGTGGGGGGCTAGGGGAGGGATAGCATTAGGAGAAATACCTAATGTAGACGACAGGTTGATGGGTACAGCAAACCACCATGGGATGTGTATACTTATGTAACAAACCTGCACGTTCTGCACACATATCCCAGAACTCAAAAGTATAATTAAAAAAAAAAAAAAAAACTGCTAAAAAGTTGTTGCTATAGTGACACCTTCCAAGATTTCATACCAAGAGTGAATATACAAAATTTGTATTATGTTTTTACTTCAGATATGCCATAAACGTGTTTATATATCATCATTTATGCCGTTGCTATATTTAATACCATGCATCAGGATGGATGAACATTTATGTGGCTCCCAAAGTATACTTTATTATTTGTTTTATTATTATTATACTTTAAGTTCTAGGGTACATGTGCACAATGTGCAGGGTTGTTACATATGTATACTTGTGCCATGTTGGTGTGCTGCACCCATCAACTCGTCAGCACTCATCATCTCGTCATTTACGTCAGGTATAACTCCCAATGCCATCCTTCCCCCTTCCCCCCTCCCCATAATAGGCCCCAGTGTGTGATGTTCCCCTTCCTGGGTCCAAGTGATTTCATTGTTCAGTTCCCACCTATTAGTGAGAACATGCGGTGTTTGGTTTTCTGTTCTTGCGATAGTTTGTTGAGAATGATGGTTTCCAGCTGCATCCATTTCCCTACAAAGGACACAAACTCTTCCTTTTTTATGGCTGCATAATATTCCACGGTGTATATGAGCCACATTTTCTTAATCCAGTCTGTCACAGATGGACATTTGGGTTGATTCCAAGTCTTTGCTATTGTGAATAGTGCCGCAATGAACATACATGTGCGTGGGCACATATACACCATAAAATGGATGAAGCTGGAAACAATCATTCTCAGCAAACTAACACAAGAACAGAAAACCAAACTCCACATGTTCTCATTCATAAGTGAGAGTTGAGTAATAAGAACACATGGACACAGGGAGGGGAACATCACACACCAGGGCCTCTCAGGGGATGGGGGCCTAGAGGAGGGATAGCATTAGGAGAAATACCTAATGTAGATGATGGGTTGATGGGTGCGGCAAACCACCATGGCATGCGTATGCGTATGTCACAAACCTTCACGTTCTGCACATGTATCCCAGAACTTAAAAGTATAATAAAAAAAAAGAAAGGTGCCACAGTTGTCTGCCGCATATATGTGTGTCTGTGTGTGTGTCGGTGTATGGATATATTATATGTGGATATATATGGATATATATATATATATGCAGAGATGTTTAAGAGATTTCAATAAATATGTCACCATGACACCTTGATGGTTTATAAATGTGAGATGGTTTTTATTAGTGTTGTTTTCTGAACTACATAATAAAACTGGAGCAGCACCATTCCAATAGCAAGAGTTATTAATATTTCAGCAAGGTTGGAGGATAACTGTCATGTATCATGCTCCTAGCAATTTAACTCATCCTTCCCTGGTCACTTCTATCAAGTAAGTAAGAGATCATCATCCAGTGTTTGCAAGTATGTGGTATCTGTGTTTCAGGCTGCCCCTCTGTAAACTTCTTTCATTCCATTATAAAAAGACAACTGTATTAAAATAAAACAATAACAGTGAAAATTGCTTAATACTGCCTGTATTAAGATTAAATATATTCTGGTCAAAGATGGCACTGTTCACAACCTTTTGGCAACACAATTATTATAGCTGCATTTTTTACTTTTTTGGCTTAGAAAATAAAGGTGACACAGTTTCCTAGGAGTATGCACATTTTTCTTTTTTTTTTTTTTCTGGTATGTGTATATGTGTGTGTGTGTGCTCGCGCATGCATGCGCCAATCTGAATTCAATGGAGAAGAAACGTTTGTGTTTTCATCAGTTACTAGTTTCCATCTTCTCTGATGCTTAACAACATTTTGAGCACATTGCAAATCTTGCCAGTTTGGTTGTTAAAAGTCTGTTTAAATCTCAAACTGATTCAAATCTTATTTCCTCCCTACTCCCTTTCTGTATGGACTTGTTGGGGATTGTTGGGTGTGTTCAATGTACAGGCTGTTGATAAGCTCTGGGGGACCTTTCTGGCACCGGTTTTTGCCTACCCTTTGTAAGATGTGGGCCCCATCAGGCTTCCTGTCACCATCTTTGGGACTTAAGTTGCCAACTTCTGGACAATGAGGCAATGCCATTGAACCTCCTGTTATATATAAATGATATATATATAGTGTGGTGCTTCATAGAGTTTGATTTAGAATATACTTCTGTAAACCTTCACTTCCATTCCACTATAATGCACATGCATTTTCCATCCACACTCCCAAAGATAGCAAATATATAACTATAAAGATTGAATTACCATGGCTGTTACATCTGGATGTTTCCACAAGCCTGCCATTTTGATCATAGCACGCCATTGCTTGGTAACGATATCCTTGTCCGCATTCCTTGATGTCTCCTTGTACTTTCATCCCCAGCAACACTTCCACTTTTCCCTCTGGTAAAATACAGTCTGACCAGTTCCCCACAGGCTGTGCGTTATATTTGTCACAAGGACAATACTGAGTCTCAATCAGGGGATACACATGGGAATTTTTACATTTTTCCTTCTTTTTACTTTTTCCTGTGGAAGAGAAACAACCAAGCCAATTTAAGTTAGAAAATACCATCATTAATTTCACACATCCCTACATTTCCTACTTTCCTAATTTCCTTTTCTCCATTTTTAACCATGTTTAACACTAGCCTATAAATCGATTATATTTTCTCACTCCACAGTGTTTTCTATACAGGCTTTCGTTAGTATTGGGTACTTTGTATAGTAAAATTTGTATTATCCTTTCAGAACATTCTTCTTCACCTACTTTTAAATTATACAGCAGATAATTACATATATTTATCTCTCACCTTCATAAGCTGTGTAATATAGTTTTTCACAGTCTTTATTATATAGGTGGTTCATTTTTTAACTTCAATTCTGAATTGAATTGAAAAATACTAGTACCAATGTTTTTAGGTTGCTTTTGCCATTGGCAATATTTCAAACGCACCAAGCTTTAGTTCAGCATGATGGCTCCTGCTCTTGCTCATTATATTCCTGCTTTCAGTCATTACTATGGTTCAAAATACAGTTTTCAGATACAGACTACATTCCCCCTTCTAGGTGAGAAAGGATAATCTGAGGCTTTGACAGTGAGAATGGGTTAATAAAGTCCCCCCAAAAACTTTGCTCCAAACACTTCACAGACTGTAGGCAGTCCACTAAAAGATCATGTTGACACCAGAAAATAATCTACTGCCTATTACATAGGGAGTCAGAGTTCAATTTTCAAGGCTTCCTTTTCTTCCTACTAGAAGTACATAATGCTTTTATCACTGCCAACTGAATGTAAAATACACGTCTGAATCCATTGGTATATTATTTTTCAAATACATTGTCAGAACTCTCTTAGTCTGACTTGTATTGTGTTTTTCTGCTTTGACATGTACTGGCTTTGGCATCCCAATTATTCTTACCAACAAGAGTGCGCTTTCTGGTCCTAACTGCACCACAGTCTCCATTGCATGAAGAAAACTTGGACCAGCTGGTCAATTGACAGTCATCCTGGCAGGGGATCTGGCAGGCTTGGGTAAGGGCTGGCACAGGGCCTGCATACTGTAGGCACTCATGGATTCCAGCCTGTCCTCCATCTTGCTTGCGACAAGTAATGGCTAAAAGAAAAGCATAAAGCTGTTAAATTCAAATGTCTAATTACTCTATAATTTAGAAGCTAACCTAACATTTGGTTAAGCAGTCAGAGAAAGCCTCTTGTAATTCCTTACTTACAGTAGAAATCTTATAGGAGTGTTTCTGATAATCAAAGTAGCCATTACATTTGTTTTGTATTTTTTTAATAACCCATAACCCTGAGTGATTTTTGTGGCATAGAAAAGTGGACACAGATGCACACTTAACATTTAGCACTTTTACTTATATGTATTCAGGGTTTCAGTTGAGGTCACATTTCGGGTATATTTAGAAATAAACTTGTAAGAATGTAAGACAAATCATATATGGATTCTGATAATAGTTTATGTTGAGCATAGGATGTTTGGAGAGGGACTGGAAGGCACTAGGTATATCTAATATTGTTTTATATCATTGGACACACTAGAATTCCTATATAGATGTGTTTTAGTGGCAGCAAACTGGTTGGTAGGTTGGGGTTTGGGGTCAGGAGGGTGTGTTTATAGAACTTATCTTGAAACTGCATTGGCATGGAAAGTATGTTCATTGTATTACACTGCAAGTTTATTAGGAAGGGTTGGAATGATTAATGGATAGGCAATGTCAAAGTCCTCCATCTCCTCTTTCTAAAAGTTCTTCACATGCGCAAACATCAACCCTGCACTTAAAAATGTTTAATAATCTTCATTTATTATGTTAAAATTTGTATTTCTATAATTTCATATAAATTTTAAAAAATCAAAGTTTAATTTCATACAAATTATTTCTCCTATATTGTTCTACTGACAAAATAAGAAATAATATTTTTATTGAATAAATATATATATATATATATTTAATGAAATAATTCTATAAATAAATATATATATGATTGCTTTATGGTAACAAGTCTTAAAGAAAACGAGCAAGTATATTTAAAGTCCACTTTCTCCCTATGCCATTTCTTTCCCATTGGTTTTAAAAACAACTCACTTATTGAGGAGGCAGATGAAACATTTAAACCTTGGTCCTAAAGTTGTCTTCATTGAATTATCTTAAATGGTCTCATTCAGATTGATTTACATGGCTTTTTCAGGTTTATAGTATAGGCTGAAACTGCCGCTGATCTCTGCCCTGTTCAGGATTCCATCACGATGAAATCAAGGTGAAGGAGGCTGACATTTTTGACCTTAAATTACAGTGAGGGCATAGAGGGCCTCCCGTTAGACAACACTGTCTGGATCTATGTACTAAAACTTAATGCCTAGGAGTGCAGGGCTTTGTAATAGAGTGTGTAAATGGACATAACTAGCAATTTCAGCAAGGCAAGATTTTCTCTGTGTAGTTGAACACAACTTAATGCAACTGCCTCAGGCCTAACATAACAGGCTCTTAAAAATTGTTCAAATGTGGATGCACTTCCCTATTTCTTAGCTTTAGATGTGCTTTTCATTTAGTACACATGACTTTGGAAAGACCAATTTGTAAGAAAAGAACAGGGGCCCCTAAATTTTTAAAAATATGAAAATCCTGGTAGGGTGAACAATGTTGGCCTTGATGAAGGTTAGATGACAGAAAAAAGTAAAGAACATTAAGTGTCTCAAAGAGAATCTACCCCATCGAGGGAGGACATATCTGGTGCTATACGTTTATCATAGCAGTCTAAAATAGTGGTTCTCATGTCTGGCTGTGGATTATAATCCCCTGGATAACTTTTGGAAAATACCTAAGCCCTTGCGAAATTCTAATGCTCTGATTTCCCTGGTTGAGATTGGGGTCCTGGGAATTAGGATACTTTTTGAGCTTTCTGATGATTTAATTATCCAAGCTATATGAGAACTACTGCTCTAGTAGGTAATGTATTTTCACCTGCGTCAGAAACACCTAGAATGCTATTAAATGTGAAGATCTCTGGACCCAAAAAGAGTTTCATAATCTGGACCAATCCAAATAATGAAATATCTGTTATGAGGTCAAGGAATATGCATTTTTTTCAAGATGCTCAGGTGATCCTTATGCAGATTCAAGTTTGAGAGCCACTAGTCGAGTATTCAAGGTACAGAAGGGTTCTGGCAAACACATATGGCTGAGACAGAAAATCTTTTGGTACCTAATCACCCCGGTACCACGCCAAGCTTTCGGAAACAATGGCTGAACATTTTATGAACTAAAAGAGTTCTAAACTTGGAGTTCAAAGGAAGGGCATGATAGAAATTTGTACAGGAAATAGATAAAAAAGAACATCCATATAGTTTAGAAGAACATTATCTGTAACATGGGGTAGGAGAAATCCTCAAGATGCAGGATATAAATGAGCTGATGTGATTTTGAAGTTCTTTCTATACCTGCCATTTGGAAGCAGGATTGACCCTTTTGAATACTTTAAACTCAGTAAGTGCCAATGGTTCATGGACAAAGTTTCCCCAAAGATACTCAAAAGAAATAATTGATAAAGAGAAAGATATTAAACTTTTTACTAATCAGGACATGCAGGAGCCTCAAGAATGATATATTTGGAAAATAAGACATCTGATCATACGAGAATCGTAAGCTGTGAAGAGGGTTTCACTGTTTGCAACTAAAAGAAAATTAAAAATCACCAAACTAAATTTGGGTTCTTTGAAATGAGACTACTTTTACCTACTCATTCCATTTAGCTCTTTGAAACAGACTTCAATAAAAATCTTTTGAGAAATTAGATGAAACTGACTTAGGTTCTCTCTTAAGGGTCTTTCTTACAAATTTTGTTTCAGAATTGCTCCAACCATTATCTCGTTATGTGACACCAAAAACAAAATGAAGTAACATTACTACCTATACAATTCCAGAAACAATTTATTTTGTGCAGCTATTATTCATATAAACTGGAATCCCTTTTCCCCATATATCTGCACTACATAAAATCTCAAGTACTCCCACTAGTTGAAAAGAAAAAAAAAAATGTGTAAAATTCCCATAGCTATTCTCAGAAGCCCACTCTGCACTTTATACCCCTTATCTGAGATTTTAGACAGTGTACTTTTGGAATAAATTACTCATACAATGTTATCCAAACAAGTAGCAACAGCACAATCCATACAATATCTTGAAAACTTATCCTACATCTCAACTTGTTTGTACTCCAACTTAGGGGAAACACAACAATTCAAACACAGAAATGCAATCTGAAATGAACTTCCTGATGTTAGGGTGAGGAAAATATAAATGTTTGGAAAGGAAACCATCTGGTCTCTCAACTTTATAAATCTTAAAAATCATTTCTAAAACACTGAAAACAGGGTGATTTGAACAGTAGAAAAGATGGATCATACTAAGAGCATAGTTTCTTAGCACACCAGAAAACTACATATACCCAGACAATCTGTATCTGTATTTACAGGTGAAGCATGTATATGTCATATCTAATGATTACACAAGTTCTCCTTTGAGCTGAAGACTTGTTAGCAAGATGGGACAAAAATCATGTTACCCTACAGATAATTCAACATGAAAGCTTCTCAGTGAAATCAGCAAAAATCAAAATGATTATTTTAAAGTAAAATTCTATATTTAACTCTGTTGATTATAGCCATTTACTTCATTTATTTATTGTATTTATATAAAGCACAGCAATTTTTTATTTAAGTGATATAGGACAGGCTGCTCCTGGCAGACTGAAAGCATGGGAAGAATCAATATGACGGATTTATGGGTTACATATGAATCAAGTTAAGTAAGTTTAGCCCATCAATATTGGGAAAATGCTGTAAAGACAAATAAGAGAAGTTTCTTCAACAAATAAATGCTATGAAAAAGGGAGCTAGAACGGTTGTTAGATTAAAAGTGACCTAAGAAACACATGAAACAAATGCAATGTGGAGACCTTTTGGAACCTCAGTTTAAACAAACTATGCATAAACATTTTTTGAGACAATGGAGAAAACTTATTATATAAAAATATTAGTTTGAAAGAATTGCTAATTTTGTTTTATGTAATAATAATGCTGCTGTTGTGTTAAAAATGCTCAAGTATTTATGGATGATATATATCTTACTTGGAAGTTGCTTTAAAATACTCCAGCAAAATTCTTTTTAAGTGTGTGGACAGAAGACCAAGAATAGCAACATGTTAAAAACTGCTGAAGCTGAGTAAATGATGACTACATTGCTAGTACACATTATATTAGTCCCTCTACTTTTGTGTATCTTTGAAACTTCCTGTAAACTTAAATTAAAAAGATTAGTAAGTTGAATAAGTTAATTGTAGAATGTTTTCATGTAAATTGAGTTTCAAGTTATGTTTTAAAGAGAAAAATAATAAAGGTTCATGGACTGAAAAGGAATAGATAACACTGGCTGAGCTAAGAGGACGTGGATATCTATGTTATGCATACATGAATGCGCAAATGGAAGGCTACTGACGCAGCTCTGAAGCACATCAAATGGAATTCTGAATGTAATTGCTCATCTTCATTTTTGAAGAGGAATGCAATTTCCTTATTATTCAGGTTTCACAAGAAGAGGGTGTTCTATTGGTCAGTGAATTACCCTTCAGCCTGTAAGGCCATGCACTCATTTTATTTGAATAATCAGAGTGAAATAAATTGCCTGATCCAAAATGGGCACATAGAAGTTCATTATAGGAAACAGAATAGGATCAATGCCTTAGTGCAGTGAAAGCTGTTGGATTATACGTAGCTACTGCTTCAAAGAACTCTGTGACCTTATTTATTAAGCTGAACAATATTAAATTGGTTTATACCACTACACTAGTGTCTGGGTAGCATTAGAGACAGGACATGATCAGCTCATTGAGTAATCAGATGAATGATTTTTTTCCTATGGTTTTATGAAAAAAATGGCAATAGCGAGAATGAATCACGTAGAAATGAAGACAAAAAAGCTTAATGTAAGTGTGAACTAGTTACCAAGAGAACTAATTGTGTTTAGAAATAAGATCAAACCTATAAATAATGCAAGAGGGTTCCAGTTGTTTACTAGGTAGATATAATGATCCTAGTCTTTCTCTGTGTAAAAGAGATTTGCACTGACAAGTTTGTCAAATTATAGTTCCTAATTACAATCTGTGAATGTAGCCCTGGCACAATGGAAAGAAATGTACTTTCATTTTTTTATTGATCCTAAATAGTTACCAATGATCCCCAGTCTCACTGATGCTTATAATATACATGAGAATAGTAGGATGAGAACTTACTAGGAAATAATGATCAGTTCCCAGTGGAGTAGCTCAGACTGAGGTTGGCTAAGATCCCCAGTTGGGATCTGGGAAGGGTTAACTAACTGCATCATAACACATGGAGCAACCAAGAACAATCACAGACCCAGCACGGTGCCAAGCTTATTTTATGAACTACTATTTAAAAAATGGCAAATGTTAATAAGCATTTTATGACAGATCTTCCAGAGAGATATAAAACGAAACCCAAAACCCCAAATTAATGAGGATGCTAATATTCATAGGAAGTTAGATAAACATTTTAAAATATAAATAATTCTAGAAGTTTTAAATAATGGTATACATAACTGAAGAGTATAAAACCTGGGTAATAACTAATAAATACATCAGTCAAAAAGGAGATTAAAAATTATGTCTGTATAAAATTTCCTTCAAGCAAGCTCCTTCTCTCTTTCCTACCTAGTTATTTTTCCACTTCTTTTTCTTTCTATTACAGAACTCTATTTTGACAATTAACAGAAAAATGTGCCCTGCCAGGATAAACTGGCCCAGATATTATGAGTCTAACCTCAATAATGCCTCTAAAATGTAATCTTAAAAAAAAGAACAAAGTGGGTCAGAGTTTTCAGCAAAGGGAGATGCAAAGCACATCAATATAGATTAAACCATGTCACTTAAGCATATTTGTTCACAAAAAATAAGAGCATAAAATATAGTTAAATTATTATATCACACACTCTACATTTAGATTTAATAGGGGAGAATTAGAACGTTTTCTTTTATCTTTTTTTTTTTTTTAAAGACTTTCCTTTAATAATCTTTTTTAACCAATAAGTGACACAGGGTGAGGACTCCTAAGGCCAGGAGGGCCTCTCCTATGCAAGGTATATTATTGAAGTATTTTTCTTTTTTGTGGTCTAGATTTGAGAATGCATCCAAATTACGTTGGCTTTCATCTAAAGAGACTGATGTCAGGCCGGGCGCGGTGGCTCACGCTTGTTATCCCAGCACTTTGGGAGACCGAGGTGGCAGATCATGAGGTCAGGAGATCGAGATCATCCTGGCTAACATGGTGAAACCCCGACTCTACTAAAAATACAAAAAATTAGCCGGGTGTGGTGGCAGGCACCTGTAGTCCCAGCTACTCGGGAGGCTGAGGCAGGAGAATGGAGTGAACCCGGGAGGCAGAGCTTGCAGTGAGACTAGACTGCACCACTGCACTCCAGCCTGGGCAACAGAGCAAGACTCTGTCTCAAAACAAAAACAAAAACAAAACAAAACAAAAAGACTGATGTCAGATCTTAGCGACCAGTGACATTTCAACAGGTTTTCTTTGGCAGACAAGAAAACAGAGGGGCTGCTAGATTAGGCTAGACATGGTAGACCCTGGACAATATTAACCCTAGTTCCATCTAATCTATAGCAAGTACACTTGGCATGATGATCAACATGGAGATTGAGCAAGAGCAAATTTGCAGTCATTTATATGATATGTCTACTTTGAATCTTTGCAACTTTTAAAAATTCTACTCTTGGTAGAAACATGTCTCAAAGTAATAAACACTGGAATGATACACATTTAAGAAGTAGTTACTGACATTGTTTCTTAGGGCAGTTGTAAAGAAAAGAATAAACAAAGCATCCAAAATTGACATTATGGTCATATATTTCAATTCTAATGCAAATTTAATGGCAATTATATCTATAGTTATTATGGCTAGGTTTCAATTATATAGCCACTGACCAATAATTTAGCCTTCTAAATATCATCTGAACTGTATAAATATGAACAGAGAGAAAAGACAGTGGAGGTTATAGTTCTATTAAAATTTATACACCAGTGACTTGAATAGCATGAAGAAAATATAAGCTGTCTATTCACTTAAAAGTTAAAATGAAATATGGCCACATTTCATGTTATTTGCATTTCTCTTTTATTGATGATTTTGTAGGGAAGATGCCTATTTCTAAGATCCTTTAAAATTTCCATATGAGATTTAAGAATGATTCAAGTTTTAAAGTTGGCAAATCCTGTCAATGTCTTCTTTAAAAATTTTTTTCCTCTCTTTTTAGTTCTTATGCCATTATACAAAATTTCCTGGAATATAACATTCTCAATACCCAAAGCCTTGTAAAAATCCTTCACTGCTTCTCATTTTTTAATGAAAACAAACAAACAAACAAACAAAAACTATCCTTGCCCCTTGCCTCTAACTCACTCACAGGAACCCTAGGCAGACTGGTCAATGAGCGGTTCTTAAACATAAAGATTTTACTTCTTGCCTTTTTGCTTGAGTCATCCTATATTTAAATGCTGTTTCTCTTTCACTATGCCCTATCAGTGGTTATATCTTGTTTTCAATTCTTCAGTGATTATTGTGTATATACACTACTAATGTATTATTATGACTTGTAACCCAAGTCATGTATACCTATAGTATATTTTCTACCATACTAAGGTAAATGAATCTATTTGTTATAGATTTTTAATATCTCAAGAGGCTGGGCCTAGTACCATGAAGGCAATGTGAAATACGTAGCATGCATTCAATAAATATTTATTTTATGAGAGAATGTATTATATTGAATTATATTCAGAAAGTTTGGATTGGTTTTTAGAAATCTGAGTTATCTGTTTTCACAGCTTTCTGAAAGAGCATAATATTAACAAACATACAGCTCTCTACACTAAGATGATAGGAATTTTATTTAAAAGTATGGATCCTGCACTACTGCTATATACTGAGTTGTGTCTCCCTCAGATCCACATGTTGAAGTTGTCAACATGATGGTGGTATTTGAAGATGAGGTCATGAGTGTGAAGTTCTTATGATGGGATTAGTGCCCTTCTCAGATGAGACCTGAGAGCACTTTCTCTCTCTCTCTCACTCCGCTTGCTTTCTCTCTCCTCCTTGTTCCTTCTCTGCCATGTAAAGACACAAGGAGAAGATGGCTGTTTGCAAGTCAGGAAATAGGCCTTCGCCAGGAACCAAATTGGCTGGCACCTTGACTTGCACATGCACCAGAACTGTGAGAAATAAATTTTTGTTTAAGCTACTTGATCTAAAGTGTTTTGTTATAGAGGCCCAAGAAGCCTGATAAAACTATCAATACAACATTTTAAGCATTTGTTTTATAAAAGATTTCTAATGTTTCTATAGAAACACTTGATAAACTTAAAGAAAATACTCATTATGTAGCAGAGTAGCTAATCCAATTTAGAGAAGATTGGGCAAAAATTACTGGTGATTCTGGGAATAATTGATATAAAATTCTGCTTCACCATTATGTTACTTTTCATTTCAAATGTAAAGGAATTGGGTCATAAAAAAAATTCCTATATGCTTTTCAAACTTTCAGGAATATATAAATTTTCTTTTAAAGCACTTTGTACTCTAACATAATAGACCAGAAAAACTTTTCATATAGTTTTGACATAAACAAGATATAGATTTTTATCAAGACTGTATTAACTTGATTAGAAGAGACTCTATCTATATTCTCATTCCTGTGTTACTTTAACTCATTTCTTAATAAGGATGATTTTCACAAATTTCTTTTAGAGTGAATGTCTGTGCTGAGATTATAAGTAGTTAACAGTTTACAATTTTTAAAGAGACTCTGGGAACATAATTGCTTCCCAAATCTTTTGAAACATGTCATCACAGATAGTTCCTCCAACTGGAAAAATTCCGCTATTAATAGTATTAATAGTAAAAAAGAAAGTCTGTCTATAAAGGCCACTTTATTTTATTGTTAACAGGTGGTTAAAAGTAGGTGTGGGCCTAGGAGGGGTGGCTATTAAGGTGATAAAAAGGAATTTATGTTATATTTTTCTATTAATATGGAAGGTTCCAGACATTGGAGAAGAACTGAATCATACTAGGTAACCTTTTAAGTGTTGTGCTGAATGATACATATTTTATGAGACACACATTCTCTCTTTTCTATGTGTACTTAGTAAATTAACTCTGAATATCCAACTTTTGGGTATAATTTATCATGTTCTAGACAAAGGAATTTTGAGGCCTGGAATATTTTTCTCTCTTGTCTTCCATAGCCCATGTAGTTTCTGGTTCCACCTTTAGCCCCTTTTTAATTTTATTTTTTACTACTAAAGTTCTTAGAGTCAACATTTTATTCCTAACCTCCCCCAAAAAGAATGCTGCAATTTCATCCTTAAAGGCAGATATTTTACTATCGTCCCAGTCTTTAAAATCTGTTACTTTCATAACTATAAAATGTTTCTTTTATTGCTGAATTGAATTTGTATACATCTTCCCGAGTGACAAGATAAATTCCAGGGATTTTCTGATCCTATTGTGTAACGAATATTCAGTATTATTAGAATTTATGACTACATCATTGGTCACATGGTTTTCGGTTTTAGATCAAGGGTCAGCAATTCTTTTCTGTAAAAGACTACATGGTACATGTTTTTGGCTTTGTAGGCCATACGGTCTGTCACAACTACTCAATTTTGCCGTGTATCATGAAAGCAGCCATAGGCAATATGTAAAAAAATGGCCGTAGCTGTGTTCCGATAAAACTAATTACAAAAAACAGGCTGCGGGCCGGATTTGGCTCACAGGCCATATAATTTGCTGGCTCCTGGTATGGACAAATAGATTGATAAGAGCCATGCAGTAAACATTTCTATCTCTAGAATCAGACAATGGTAAAGTTAGCTATCTCATATCTTAGTTACATGATATTATTCAAGTGGGAGTACAAGGACACGATAATTTAAAGTTAGTAACATTTAAGTTAAATACTTTAAAAGAAATGCTTAAAGAATCTACAAATGCAAACTTTTTCGAGAAAAAAGAAATCCATTAATGATAAGGTATAATCGCTTTTACTCATATATATAATACAAGTTGTATTTTAGAGATCTTAGCTTTTTTATAACTTCAGCAATTCACTCTATGGAGATGTTACCCAAATTTCATCTTCCATCCTACGCTATTTCTACAACTACATTTCTACATTTCAAGTGCATACCTGGTTATATCCACTTGGCTAATCCTGCCATGGCTTCAAATATAAAATGTATAAAATACACTTTCCAAAATTAGCTCTACTTTTAGACCTAGAATTCTCACCAATGAAACTATTCTTACGCTAAAAATGTTGGACTTAAAGAATCATATGATCAACTTCAACTCTTTTATTTTTACCTCTCTTCTATTGTCTGCTACCAAGTCCCAAAAATATTTCCCTCTATCATATGTCTACAATTTATTTATTTTTGCCTATTTTATATTACTGCTGTTTCTATGACTTCAACCTTGCATTGCTACAGTAGCACACTAGCTGGCATTCAGGCCCAAGTGTCTTATCTTTCTAATTTATTCTGTATAAGCTGACGGATAAAACACTGCTTTCATCAGGTCCTTGCTCATACCACTTACCGAACAAGGTCTAAAATACTGATCTTGACATTTATAGCCTTCCACAAAATCACCCCGGGCTCCAGATCACATCTTCAGAGCCCAATCTACCTACTTTTCTGTGAACACATTTAATGTTTTTGTTTTTCTTACCTCAAATACTTAGCTTATAAAATTGATCTTATTTTGTATTCTTTTATCCTCCCTGCTTCTTCTAATATTATGGTACAAGTCAAGTCCCAACCCATACTTTAAGTCTTTCCTCAGTCTTCAGCTTCAAATGACTGGCTTTGCAATTGATAAGTTTCAGTTTTTAATTCTTACTTGTTAGGTGGCATTAACATTGATCTAATTTCCCTAAAAAATAGAAGCTGTCTGGTTTAAAGATCTTCATTCTTTCCTAACATTTATAGCTTTTTCTACAGTCTTCTGAATGCAGTAACAGTGGAATGAGTAATTGAAATGAGAAATTCTGATATGCTAGAGGGGACAGAGAGTAGCTTCTCTGTAGTCTTTGTTGATTGTTTCAGTGTTTACTATAGAATTATTTTTTGTCATTAAAAAACAGCACAAGTCCATGGAAACTTTTGTCTTTCTCTTGATTTACCTTCGTCATTTTATACATATTTTTTCCTTCTGTTTTAGAGATAAGAGAATGAAATAAAATGTATATAAGAAATATATTTAATATATATTTTTATTTTCCAATTCAGCATTCTAAAACAGTTATCTGCCAAGCATGTCAAGTTAAGAATGCTCACAATCTTCCTATCACCACAGACTGTTAAAATCCGCACCTCTCTGTCCTTTCTTTTGAACATGGCCACTGTGATGCCATGGAACTTTTAATGACAACACCGTAGCTTACAACATGATAGTACACCTTGACCAAATAGGGCAGTTTTGTTTTTAATAACATGACATTTAATAGTTTTCATTTTTGTAATTCATTTTATTTTGAATTTTTGGTTTGGATGTTTTAGGAATTTGGACACTCAAAAAAAAGGTTTACCTCGTAAGAACACAAGAGTTCTACTTTGGCCAAAGGGAGTTAGAACATATGTTTTTCTATCTCCTCCTTCTTCACTCCTTGCCCTTTTCTCCTTCCTTTCTACTTTCCTTCCTTCCTTTCTTCCTTTTGTCCTTTTTTTTGCAGACTAAATCCTCAGAGAATCCTATTTACATATTCTCAATGAATTTCATTGCATTTCTTAAGCAAATAGCATTTCAAGTTATATGTAAGTAAAATGTGCATGAACTACAAAGACGTAATAGTAATAATTCAATTTTACCCACATAGTTCTATTTTATTTGGTTCTTTCTTCCTTTGTTAGTACTGGCAAATATATTCCCTCAAAAAATGTTATTAAAATCTACACTTCACAATGATTTTTTCCTCAAACTATGACATGTATTTTATTTGATTCCATTATATGTTTTATAATTTTGTGTTGGAATGCAATAATCGGGTAGATTATAGGGACTCAAAAGTGATGCAAAGCAGATTTGTAAAATAATAAGTTATATAATTAATATAGCAAATAAGTTTATTTTATATCATAAATGTTAGCTATGACTTTCCTCAATGGATGAATTATATTCATTTATTATTTTAATTATCTATGTTTCAAAATGTTCAAATTGCAACATGATGACACTTGTAATGATAATATAAAACATGTATTTCCTAATAAAATTGAGATTACAAAGAAAAAAAATAGCACTAGTTCATTTTTTTAATTTAAGTCTCTGACCACATAAGTAAGGACAAAGATGAAAATAGCAAGAACTTGGCAGGTTAATAATGTGCAGTTCTGAAAACAGCCATGACCATCAAAGGAAGAAAATTTTGTCTTCTTGCAATTAGTAAAAGATACTTCTACACTCTTCATTTTCTTCATTTCATGTTTCTATAGAAATATAAGCTGTATGAATAATCAGTCTTTCATCTACTAAGGCAATAAAAAGACTGTCTTCATATGGAAGTTAAAGGGATTGTTCTAAATATATTTATGAAGATATCACTTGCTATAATGCAACTTTCACTTCCCAGATATCCTGAAAATGGATAAGATTGCTGAGGTACAGCAAGTTGTTTGACAAGTATGCCAAGATTAGGAAGCACTATGTAAGTACAGGCAGAGAAAGAGACACCAGTAATAGGAAATCGAAAATGGAACAATCAGAAAGATAGGAGAAAGTCACACACAGAAGACGCTAAAGACCCTTTTATCACAGAGGGAGTGAGTAACAGGTATTCAATACAAGGTGGCCACCCAGGATGAAGAATGAACAGTTTTCCGATTTGGAAATGCAAAGGTTGCTGGTAATCACAGAAAAAATAGTTTTTGTGCAGATTGTGTGTCAAAACCCCAAAGGCCCATATGAATACATTCACTTGGGTTATGAACAAACAGAAAGGGGGAAGAAATGAACATTTAATGAAGACAACATGTGCCAAATGCTGTAAGGCTTTTGTGTTCTTAGCCTTAAAGGGAGGAAATGAGTCATCCAAGGTTGTGCAGCTTATACGTCATCGTTTGGAACTGAGGCTGTTTTCATACTTGTGTTGCTTCTACTGTATCTTGTATTTCCTCCAGTGATGTTTTATAAAAATATGGCTTTCATCTGCTTTACCTAATTTTATTTCACATTTTGACCTCTGAGTATTGTTTGTGCATCTACTATGAAAATTCGAATAATCCTAAAACATCACTTGGTCCAAACCCCTCATTTTTTAATCTAAATAAACTGAGGTCCAGAAAGCTGAAGGGATGAGTAAGACACACTGTATAAGTAAAAGAACAGCGACTAAAACTTTTGTTTCCTGATTCCCAAACTCATGCTCATTTTCATTATAAACTCTATATAGAACCCCAAATATATGCAAATCTATGCTTGATTCAAGAAGGAGTTAGTAGGGCATGACAAGAAAATCTCATATCACTCAATTTCTTAAAGAAGGATTTGAAATGGAGGAGAATGACTTTCAGTTCTATACACCTAAGTCTCTATAACTGTAAAGGGAGTCACAGTTATGTTTTACCCAAAGTTGATGGTAGGAGATACATAATGAGAATTATGTAAATAAAAAGAAATCCTAAAATCTACTGCAACTAGGAATTTAAGATTATTTGGAAACTAAGTTTTATGTTTCAGATGAGGACTTCTAAAAGGAAGATTATAAAAATAGTTTTTTTCTTTTACAAAATAGAAACTTTTTTTTCTTAAAAAGGCAGTTTCCCACTCTATAGAAAATGAAGTCCCAGATCAAATCAGCAAAAACTGGAATTCTGCTCTATATGTTCAAATTTTTGTATCAACATGAAATACATAACTACACATGGAAGAGCGAAATATGTTTTTTATAAATTAAAGTTGCTTACATATTCAATTATGTATTGTGCTACGTTTTAAATATACAACAGGAGCTGTATGCTTTAAGTCAATATGAGTAAAAATAATCATGTACCCTTTAAAGACTGAATTTGCTATGTCTGGAAGAAACAACATACTCCAAATCTTGAGTTTATATATTCCCTATAATATCTAGTAAATAATGATGGCAAGCTTGAACATTCTTATTACCCATTTCTGCAAGATTCCATGTTATTTAGTGGTGCAGACTACAGTTAAGTAAATAAGTCTACCATTTAAAAATCAGTACTGAATATGAACAGAATTGTGGATAGCCATGAAAATGACAGAGATGTCATTCTGAGAACTTCTGAAAAAGTTAACTAATTCTATTACATTGTATGTATGCACATATATAATGCATATAGGCAAGGAGGTAAGAATCTTATTGCTTATTAAGGTGGCAAGCAAAATGCTATGGAATACCTTAATCTAAAAACAAACAAACAAACAAAAAAGCTTCAGTGTACCATCTATGTCATAACTGAAAGCTTGGCCTTTCTTTCAGATATAAATAGAAAAATTCAAGAGTTATGAGCTAATGCCAAAGAACATTGGGAACAGTGTAAAAAGACAAGTTTCCATGTACTGATGCTTTGTGGAATGGCTCATAGCAGATTTATATCTGCTTTTCTCTGTTTGCTAAGCAAGGTGTCCAAGTGACAAATGCATCAAAACAGTGGTTAAACTAGTGATGCTGGAGAAATGAACTGTGAAATGATGCCTCCCACCTCTTGCCTGTCGCCCAGGCCCACAGCCTTCCTGTGCTCCAGGGCTGTCTTGTTGCACGCTCCAAGGGACTAATTGGCATCTGCGCCATTTGTGAGTCTTCCACCTACAAGACAAGAACAGAAGCCCAATGGAGAAGAAGCAAAAATGCCAGGCAAATCACAGAGACACAGCAGCATGGAAGCACGACTTTGATCACTGCAAACAGAAATTTATTTAACAATGCTCAGTTCTATCTAAATTTAATTTAGATCTCCACCTAGGCTTTAGAAGAAGTAACATTAAATATAAAAGTACTTTCTCTGGCAGTGAAGACAAGAACACATCATTGTCAAGTTCTACAGGACTCTACAGAGAACATTTAGACTTTTTAATGATTAGGACTTCCAACAAATGCATCAGATGGCCCCAGAAGTGATGTATGCCATTTAAATAAAGTATATTTATTTTATTCAAGTTATGAAACTGTATTCAATTCATGAGTCTTTTGTATAGTGCTCTTCTGGGTAGCATTGTAGGAGTATCTCAGCAACTATAATTATAATATGCTTTACAAAAACAAATTCCAAAAATAAATAAGTTTGAACCAGTAGTTGTCAATGTTCATGGTGTAAGCATACAATTACAGTATTTGTCATCTCAGAACTAAAGACTCATACATTAAGATGGCAAATTTGACAATGTCATCTTAAATATTTATTTTGTGATTACATTTTTCATTCATTGATGCCATAATACGTCATTTGCTGTCAGGACTGCAAATGTATACTACGTCAGATTTCCATTAGATAATTTCTGTCTTAATCATGAGGAGGTAAAATTTCTCTAATAAATTATCAAGATGATATATAGCTTTAATAACTATAATTTTACTTAAGGTGATCACAAATGAACAGAACATCTAAGCATCATTGAAATACAGATGTCATTTCCTGAGCCAGAATGCGAGCATTTATGAGAACACGTGCTCTTTGGAGCAGGGGAGAAATGCTTAGGCTATTCTTCTAAGTGAAAAAGAATTGATTCCTAAAGCATACATGTTTCATAATTATTAATCACTTTTCAGCATTTCTTATATGTTATATCAACCTAAGACATTTCCCCAAACTACTGGAGCTAACACTACACCCTGGAAATTTATACAAGTATTTGCTCCCTGTATATCATTTCAGCAGCAGAGCAGCTCTCCTGAAGAGACAAGAATGGCAGCTACAGCCATAAACATCCCAACTCCATTAAGTCTGTGGAAGGAACAGTGTTGACTTCCTTTCCTTATCCTAGGAAAAATGTGGAGTTGACGTATTTGTTCAGCTCCTCCCTCATGATACATTTCTCTAACCCTACCTGTAACTTTGGCACACTTGAGGTGCCTCGCAGGCCTTCTCTTCATAGAGGGGCTCTGTGCAGTCTCGGCCCGCGTTGGCTGGCAGTTGAATGATGACCCGATGCCTAGACTGCTTCCTGATGCTGGAGTCCCCTGCAATGAAGCAGTTTTTTAACCTCTGTACTTTACACTGATAAGATAACCTCTAAATACCAGTCTGTGTGAAGAAATTACATTACCTCCAGCTACATGTGCTTTGACATCCCTGAGAGGCTTTACCTGGTCTAAACATTTCCAAAGACCATTTTTATCGAAAACCCAACCAACTCCTATTTGAAAATAGAGAAAAAGTGAAGAGTGGAGAAAACAGTTCCGCAGTCAATTAGACTTCCTAAGGTGCAGTTACAAAGTAATTGCTCTTTTGTATAATTCTTTCCCTTGAGGAATATGACAGATCTAATTAATTTATTTTCCTCTACCTTAAATTTATTTTCATGCTATTTTGCCTAGCCCTGTTTATCACATGGGACTCATACACATGTAATGAATCTTAAATTCAGTGCTATAATGTGAAATTTTATTTGTTATTCATTTAATTTGAAATGCATAACTTGTGAATTATTCTGGTCATTTATTATTCATGTTAAACAGTCTAAGATCTTCAATTCAGGTCGCACTCTAAACATCAGGGATCTAAGTAGTAAAATGAAAGTGGTTTCTTAGAGGCAGACACAGACTTTTTAGAGAAGCAGTCAAAATAGCACTAACTACTATAAATAAGAAACTCTAAAGTATGTTAAAAATGGAAAAAATTAAGATATACTTTCAATAAAGACATCAACTTGACAGTACGACTGATGTAAGGATTCAAAAATCTTTTAGTATAAGATCATATAGTGTATAAAACTTGCCAACCTTAATAAAATGTATTTCAACTAACATTACATATACTTTAGGATGAATAGCTGCATGGCACAGGGTTTTACTTACTAAATAATTCTCTCAAGAATTACGTTAATAGAATCCTCCTGATGCATTTTCATTATTTGGAAGATCTTCAAATATTTGATACATAGACTATAGGAACAGAAATATTTTAAAGGATTAGCAGCTCCTAACAATTAACATTTAATCAGAAACCAAATGAAACCTTTTTAAAAGATATGGTGGTGGTGGAGAAAGTATGATTTGATGATTAGAACATTCCCATAATAGAATATCCTTTCTCATTAAGTCAAGGATATTCTTCGGCATGGTCTGGGCAACTGACTCACTGCCATGTTTAGAGAGGATTTCTGTATTGGATGGGAGAATGGATCAGATTAGTGATTCCCAAATGCCTGACTTCATAGGAGAGTATCTTTAACAACAACAACAAATTTCTGGGCCTATACCCAGAACTACTAAATCAGAATCTGGAAGCTGGGTTTGGGAATATGATATTTAAAAATCTTGCCAGGTATTTGGGATGAAGGGCCAGGTTTGAAATCTACTGTAACACATGACCTTGTATGACCTATCCCAATGTAAGATTCTGGTCTTACATGTAACTTTTTAGAATTATTATTCCCATCGTGGGGTGTACTCTGTACTATTAATGATGGCATAACTATTTTAATGAATAAGTGGGATACTACAGGTAATGGAGTAGGGAATTGGGGGCTAGAAGCATTGGGCAGCACAGAATTAAAGTATTTGAAAATATTGTCATGGACTTTTAACTGTAACAGTAGTTTGAATGCCAGCTGCAACTTTCACATGTTAAGTATAATTTACCTAGGGAAGATCTAAGAAATGTCAATAGGATTTTTAATAAATTGCTAATGCAGTCTCCATCTATTATATTGTCCAAATGACCTGTATTTTAAGGCCCAGGTGATAAATTCCTTTCATAATTCAGAGCTAGGGAAAATTTTGTTTCCCTTGACAATCTGTTAAGAATCCATTGTAGTTCTATTTTTTGCTTTGGTCACCAGAATCTCAGAGCTAATTTTCTTCTCAATTGCAGGGGCTTGCCTCAGCTTTGATTTTCTAGCATAATTTTTCTCTCCCTCTTCCTTTTACCCCCTCCCCTATTCACTGCCTGGCTTTGCCCTTCTTTTACAATTTCTATTGCTTTTTTTTCTTTTATGCTTACGATCTGTCCATAATCTGTTTTTTTTTTTTTTAAGTATACAAACTAAATAATCAGACTCATCATTTGTTTAGCTTGGGGAAGCAGGGAGGTTTCTGTTTGCTTGTTTTTTAACGGGGAGGTAAGATGTAAAGGGCTCAAATGGGTTTTTGTTTCCCAGTTGGTCAAAGTTCTTAGAGGCAATTACTCTCCAATCTGCAGAGAGAGAACAGACACAGGATTAAGACCAAGGGATCTGGGGACTGGTGGAGACAATGAATTCAGCATTAGTGGCACCTCATAGACCAAAGCTCCTAGTTATTAACTACCTAGGTGGCACCTGGTGCATAGCCAGGGCTGTTTTACTTGAGGAAGCAGCTACCAAACATTAATGTTTCAATTCTATTTTGTTGATTTGAAAGAAAAAATGTCACTTAGAATACATTTCTGAAACATTCTCTTAACACCTTCTCATCACAAACTCCACAAATTAGTACTAGATATTTAAGACTATGATGACTCTTTTCATGTTCTTAATGGATTCCAGAGTGGCAATCCATTTATTCTTATAAAAAGTTCATATTCCTTAACCTGGCACAGCCCACAGGATAGAGATTGTGAAATGATTAAAGTGGAACTCTTCAAAGCTATGACACCCAGAGAAGAAATTTAATGGGGTTATACAGGAAGTGTCATGACATCCATGTTTTTATCCATTGGGAGGTCTGTTTCTTCTCAGATTGCAGTTAAGAAATTGCTTGTGCACTCAAAGTTACAGCGCTGTAGAGCTCTGGCAGTTATAGAGCCCTCAGATCAGAGAGCAGAAAAAAAGGAAGCTATACATCATACATTGAAAGCGAAAAATGAAAGTTTCCTCACTAATAATTTGAGTTGGCAATTTTGGAATTTTATACCTTTCATCGTCCCCTGCTTGTATTTAGGCTCATTTTATTATATGTAGTTGATATATTTGCAGTGTTTCTATTCATCTGTGTGTTTTCTACCTAAGAGTCACACATAGTAAGTGCTTAATAAATATTTGCTAATGCACAAACACATTTATTTCACATCTTCTCAACTGGATTATTAGTTAGCACCTTCTATTTCTTTCCACCTATTCCTTTATAATGGTAAGCGTGTGGGTACCAATGCTGTGCATTGAGGCTTAATAAAAATAAGCTATCATTTTGTTTTCACTGGAAATAATAAGCATGGGAAAAATAAGGGCACCTGCCTGTGATGTCTGTGCTTAAAAATGCCTATCCAGGATAGGAATGGAAAAAACAGATTGTATATCTAGCAAATAATTATGTGATGATGGGGTACCGAGATTCAGAAGATATGTAATCTCTCACACAGTTATAGCATTTTTCAGATATCTTAAGACATTCAAAATAAATTTCACAAGAGAAATTACTTGATGAAAAGGATTTAAAAGACAGGCAAAACTGATTCATTAAACTGGATATGGGATGGATTGCAGGTTGGAGCAGCACAGTAACAGAAAATTGAAAGGGAAACGTTTCATGCAAGAAGCAAAATGTAAAGGTAGTATTCAGATCTTTGGTGGTAATTCTAGTGTTCTAGTGATTCAGGACATGAGGAATAAGCCTCTGCAATATTACTCCTATCTTTCAACACAATAAATGCAGTGAGAAAAAAAGGAGCAAACAGAATTTGAGCAATTAAGTACATTATTTGATCAAATGTATTGATTTTTTAAAATTAGAGGTACAAATAATTTATATGCATAAATTATTTCTACTTTTTAAAGTGCCCTTTGTCAAAATTTACAAAAATTTGAAAAATACATTAGCAAGTGTACTGGTCTGAGGATTAAACTACGTTCCACTTAATACTGATCTTTGCCAGCATTGATTTTTCAAGGGATATTTTAGAAGAAGGCTGAATAACATTTCAAACAACTCTTTTAGTTCTTCCTGGAATCCTGCTATTCTGTTTTATTTTCTGCAATAGTATTGTGTATTTTGCTTTTTTAAAGTGATTTTAATAAGAAGGGTAGTCCCACATTTTAATAAGCCCAACACCCTTGTAAAATTTAGACTTTACTCGCAGAATAAAGTAAAAAGAACCACCCTATGTTTGAATTAATTTTCTGTTGCTATTACCTCTCTTTGAACATTCAACTTTGTTTAGCATTTTTAGTGTGTGTAAATTGGTATAATTTCAAAATGATACTTGGATTATTTCCATTTCTTACCAAATAATGAAAAAAACTAACCGCATGTCATTGCTTTATTTTCTTCACAACAAAAGGCTAGCTTTCTATAACACCATTGTCTCTTTATTCTCAGTTACAGCAGTCTACAGGCAAAACAGAAAAAGCTTCTTCTAGAGCACAAAGCATCTTGGCACTGCTATCCAACAATGACCCCTTCTATCACTCCCCAGTCTTTAAAAAATTTTTATTTCCTCAATACACCATTGTAGTGATTCTTTTAAAATTGGAGTGCCTAGGTTTAGGGTTTCCGAAACCTTTTGTTCTAGGAGAAGCAACATGAGCTGCCAAATAAAACAGTCAGCACTCATTGCTTGCTCCGGATGACATGACCTGTGTTCAGGGAAACACCGCTCTGCCTCTTAGAGAGCCTCTTGCTTCCAAGAGAGCCGATTCCTGAGTTGGCATTTTTGCACTCCTTTGCCACCACCATCCCAGGAGCACCAGGAGAGAATAGTATCCTAGTGGTACTATGCATTTTTACTTACAGAGGTTTCCTACCTTCTCCCAAGAGACCAACCCAACTAAACCCATTATGCCTCACATGCCAGTCACTCATCACAAGAAATGAGCCCTCCCCAGCTCCAGGTCATTCGTCGTCACCCAGACCCACAGCACTACCTACACACACAACACGATTCAGCTTCTCATTCCTTTTCATCCTCTAGCCCTTCTACCACTGCGCCAACTGGAACACATGGTCTCTCATATTCAGTCTCTTCTGGGAAAGTTTCCTTCACATCTTGGGTTCCAGTGGGCTGGTCGTTCCAAAATCACATCTTTCTCATGGTCATTTAAGGCTTTCCTGATGTCTCTAATCCTCACTTGGAATTCTTTCATGTGGTCCATCTTTCAAGAAGATCTCTTGCACCTCCTTTTCAATATGAGTTTCCTTAATATATTTGTTCTGACATGATTATTCTATTCCCTTTCTTAGAGCTCTGTTTTACCATTAAATTTTGTTATTGAACCATGCAAGTCTTACATTATCTGGGCTGTGCAGAAGAGTTCTATATGTTAAATGCAATTAAAAGCTTCCTTGATGTCTGGGATTGCGATTCCTCTACATGACCATTAGTGTGCTAGTTATATACAGAAATCACTAAATAAGTATTTATACATATATACACAAATAAGTACTGACTCAGTTAAGACCTGTGTAGCATTCACAATCTATTCATTCTCATCTATCTGCTAAGAAGTTTTTTTTAAGTGCTTTATGTGAGTTTTCACAGTGTTTTACATTTTTTATTTTATAAATGATCAAATAGCAAAGAGTAAATCATTTTCTTCATACTGTAAAAATCACAAATTTAAAAATCATGTTATTTTCTTTTCAAGTGTGGTTTCTTATGAGTAAAAATCCTCTATTTTTTCTTTCCTTTCCAGATGTATATAATACATAACAAAATCACAAATGTGTTTTCAAGACCTTAAGAAAAAAATTTATAGGCTATTAAAATGGTTACTAATTCCTGGATACATTCCAATATCCAAAATTATTTTCAAATAAAGGTCTAAAGAAATGAGAAAATTTCTGATTCTTCACTCTTATTAGTGATTATTCTAGAATCAATTTAATAAAATATTTTCTGTTCTTTTTAAAACTTTACTTCCTTGAAATACTTTAGATCAAATCAACTTTTGTAAAAGAGTAATTTATACAATATAAGAAAATATCCAAAATAAGGGAAAGGCAAAGTCTTTGCACTCTCAAAATTTTCACTTAAAATTTATTTTAGACTATTAACAATTTGGTTATAAATGTAAATGCACATGTTTTGGAATTATTAATAAATGAGCATACTCTATATAAACACAAAAGATCAGGTATAAAGGCATCAATAATAAAATTTATAAGTGTGTTAATTCTATGTAATTAATAATGCTTTTTAATTGAATTAATTAATAACAATTGCCACCTATAATTGCCATCATAGGTAAAATATTAATCTATAAGAAAGTACATTTCTATTGCCAACTGTGACCAATGTTATTCAGCTTAAAAAAAATAAAGGAATAAGAAAAGAAAATCTGGATTAAAATGTCATGCAATGACATTGCATAGCAAGTTTATGGCATTAATATGTTTATAAAAGTTAATGTTTATAACTCCTTTTAATTTGCCAAAAGCTATTTAAATTCATTAAGAGACTCCTAAATAAAAATATTTGCAGTGTCTCATGCCTGTAATCTCAGCACTTTGGGAGGCTGAGATGGGTGGATCACTTGAGGCCAGGAGTTCTAGACCAGCCTGGCCAAAATGGCAAAAACCCATCTCTACTAAAAATACAGAAATTAGCCAGGCGTGATGGCGTGTGCCTATAGTCTCGGTTACTTGGGAGGCTGAGGCACGAAAATTGCTTGAATCCCGGAGGCTGAGGTTGCAAAGGGCTGAGATTGAGCCACTGTACTCCAGCCTGGATGACAGAGCAAGAAACTGTCTTAAAAAATAAATTAAAAGCAATAATAATTTTCGATCACTTCTCAGTTTGTGTTTAATTTTATTTGATATTTTGAGGGTATTAAATAGGAAACCATCAAAAGAAAAATCATGTTTCAACTATATAAAAATACAATAATACAGTAAAAGTACCCATTATTAAATTTATAATACCTAAAGGATTTGAATAAATTTTGACAAAGTAGTTATTTGTTAAGCTAGAAGTCGACTCTTAATTAAATCTCTCTAGTAAGTGTTAAGAAACATGAATAAAATAAAATAATAAAGGGAATTTAGAAAAAATTATCTGTATTTGTTGAGTAAGATAAGAAATAGGAGACAGTGTCATTTGTAACACTACAGGAAAATTTATTCAGTTATTGCATAAGTCACCTGGAGGATGTTGATACCTTTCTCATCAACAGTGAGAAAAGACCCTGTCCCAGAGGGTAAAGAAATAATTATCAAAGTATTTGACTTGATACTAACAAGTCTTTGTCTGCAAGTAATAAAAGCAAACTAAGCCAAACTGGGAATAAATATTCATAAATTCCTCATGACACATTACATGTTGGCAGAGAAACAATTTGGCCATTTTTTGTCTTTCTTTTATTCCTATTCTTGGGGCTGCATAATTGAATCTGCAGCAAATCTGGTCCCATGTTATTTTTTGCCATTAAGTAGGTTGAAAGCCATGTGTACTGATAAAAGCACTGTATATCATTTTAAAATATATAAACCACGATATATTCTTTCAGAACTAATGTGAAAGTGAACATTATTAATACAATAAGATTTAGAATCCTTCACTTTAATCCATATCATGAAATTTCAAGCCAGATTTTGGCATAAACCTCACTTGTCTGATTCTAAAGCTATGTTATTTTCTAGAGGGAAACTAACATGTTATGGCATGCATGTCAAATCAGGTTTACATAGTTCTGTGCAAAACTCACAAACATTGCTAGGCCAGAAGACCTCAGAAGTCTACCAAGGGGGTTTTCTAGTGAACAGCTTTCCTAACTCTGCAGACCATACCTTCTTTACATGAAGAGGGGCATGATGTCCAGTCACTATATGGGGTCACAATACAGTCCTTCTTACAAGGAAGCAGACAAGGCCTTACAGTTTCAGGTCGAAGGCTTTCAGGACATCTAGAAAGGCAAAGGGAAATTATTAGGCTTCAACAGTAAGGCAGAAAATCAGATAATTTAATTTCTCTAGAATTTTCACTGTTAAAATTGCAAAACAACTCACTCATCTGTATTATTTAACTTCCAGGAGTCTTTCTTTCTGCTACAGGCAAGAACTATACAACTAAATTGATTGTTTCAAACCGGATCTCAATAAAGCTTCTCAAGGCAAGATGTGCAGATTTACTAATAGCAATAATGCTATTTAGAAACAAATATAACACTTACACCTTATCCTCTTATAATAATCTCTCCATTAATAAGTATTTATATTCTGTTTTAAGAAAAATTTTGTGAAAATTTCAATTATGAATTTAAGGATCTAATTCTATGATATATATTTGTATGACTAAATAGGCTTTTTACCTATTATAAGTTTCCAGGTTATTATACACGTTATTTTTTCAAATATGTATTGTGTAGAATAACTTTATAGTGGAGTGTATTCTTTCACGGTACATGCTCAAAACACAATACTGTATTAAGAACTATGTACTTAATAATACATAAGATAATAAAAGTGTATAAATCAATCTGATAAGCAGTTTTTGCTTTATTCCTGCTTTTACTTAGTGTATCTATTTCTGTTTTCCTTTCCATTAGTCCCTAGTTTTAAATTATGGGATTTAATCTTTTTTATGTTTTTATAAACTACAATATCTTTTTTTGGAATAAAAATAGTGACTATAAATAAAGGTAGTAAATCAGTAGTTTAAAGAAAAATACTGTATGCTTGACAGAAATTATAGTAAAATTAACTATTATTTTTAAAATAACAGCAAAAACATATCATTTATTGGGAACACAAGAGAAAGATAAGGATGAAGAACACTGAAATGTGTAACTTCATATAAGCTTCCACTTCTTAAGAGATCATAGTAAGGTGAGGTATAGGTTTTAAATATACTTATTCAAAATACATTTAGTATATAATTTTTTACACTTGAGCTTAGTTAGCCAAAAGGCTGAGAAGTAATAATTTTTAAATTTCCCAATTCTCTGCATTTTCATGATCTGATGCTACTATTATTAGAGATAAAATGCTGATCATGAGCCTTAACACCAGAAAAAGATGTAGCTTAGAAAAGCAAAATATAATAACATCATTCATATAATTAAAAGTAACAAGTAACTTAGGCTGATTTCTAAGCAATTCTCTTTTGAGGCCATATAAATCCCTGTCATGTAAGCTAACAGGCAATGAAAAAATAATCTAAACAACTAGTATAGTTCTTGCTAAAATAAATTGGCAAATCAGTGGGAAATAAGATTTTAAAATACTTTATATAAGAGAATTCAAATATTTTATAGTTCCAGATAAAACGCCTTTTGTCAAGTAAGTTAATCAGGTTTTCAGAAGTAAACTATGAGTAAAAAAAATCAACATCACTAATCTATTTCCCATAATTTCTTTGTAGTATTTTCCTGATACTTCATTTTTGACATATTTTGTATTATAATTATTTATGTAAATTTTCTTTCTCATACATAAATATTATGCTTTATTCAATTATACAGATCCATGCTCTCCTCTCTTACTTTAAAACCCTACTGTTCATTTGGAAGTAAATTTTAAAATATATAAGATTCAACATTTCAAAAATAATCTTTTTGATTTATCTTGAGCTGAAATTTTCCTAATTTCTATGACTATTCAAAGTCACGGACAACAAATAAATTTAGATTTGAATCATAGAAGCAAATGTATTATTACAATTTAGATTGTACATCAGTAGAATTACAATTTAACCTGCATTCTTAACCAGGGAACATTACATGGCAAAACTCCACATATAATTCAGTTAATTCTTCTGGAACTATGAGATTATTGGTCAGTAATTATGATTGTCAGCACTTTTGTTCAATAAGGCAATTTTATAACTTTAACAATGAGAGAGCATTACTCAGTTGCATGGCCCTCAGATATTAGCCCTGAATAAATCAATGAAATTTACAATGTTATCACTGACAACCTCCAAATATTCTGTTTTAGTTGAGAAATAGTCACAGCAAGATACTTGGCTAACTGTGGAGAACAAAATTACAAACAACAAAGTTGTTAACTGAACACACAAAGATAAATTATACAGCCCAGATTACATTCAATAAAATGAATTTGGACTTCCTTTGGCAAGGCAATTGGTTCAGTCAACATGCTTCTTTTATCCTTTGTACTGTTTGTATTTAGCGTTTGCAGTTTAAATCAAGGAATCGATTTCCCCCCAAATCTTATTCAAGGTCAAATTAAACAGATGTGATAGGAGTTGAAGTTTGTTACCGGGAGGATAGATAAGATCAATAACATTGACTTTACCATTGCACAGTAATCTGTTTTATTAAGAGAAGTTTAAAACAAATTTTCAATTTGCATTTTTTGGTTCAAATATCTAGTACTGGAAACCTTTCACTGAATTTAACCTAGCATGTAGAGAGAAAGGCAATATTTTCTTTTGAATTCACAGTATTTGCTTGATTTTCTAGAATCTTAAAGGCAAAGTGTATCCATTTGATTTAACAAGTCTATAGATATATGCAGGTCACTGAATGAAGGCTGCAAGGGCAAAGCAAATTTTTAATGAATTATTGTGGTAGTATGATGTGGGACTCCAGGATATCCTTCCTACTGATTTAATGCTGTTAATCCAGTAGGCTCTTTCACATACAGGCTTGTACATACGTACATCCATTACTCAGGAAAAATATTTTGTAGCTTATAGAAGTGAGGAAAATGTCAACAGCAACATTTGAAAGGTGATTAACCGTGGGACAGGAACAGAATGAGCTCACTGGTAGAAGTTCAGCACGATAACCCTCATCCTGCATCACAGCAGGTTGGTCCTGTGCCTGTGTAGTGAATATTTCTACCTTTGTTCTTGATCCAGCAAGAGTCAGAATCCTCTAGGACTTGGGACATCTGCTTTTGCTGTTACCACTTTTGAATTTTAATATACTGCACATTAATTTCCTGAGTTAGATTCATCACAGCTTTAGTATAATTTCTATTAAAATATTGGTTTGAGGCTACCTATTAAACATGTGAAATAGTCTTTCAATTTATTCAAATCTCATTGGCATGTTTTCTGTGTTTCCTAATTTCAAGCAATATAAACAAAAATTGTGGGGCAAAATATCCCTAATGTCTGGAACCCTGGCCAGATACAGACATCTCACAATGGGATTCATATTTGCTTCCCTGGAGTTTTTCATGCATCAGAGACATTATTTTCATTTTCCTGGAACACTAAGGAGCAGCTGAAATTCTTAAGAAAAAAACCAATTTCTAATATTTATTGAGTGCTTAGATTACTATTATATTTTTCATTAAATCCTTTCAACAGATTTTGAAAACTGTTAGCCAGAATAAAAGTTAGGTAGCATGCTGAAGATTACACACAATATTTAACCACTTGGCTGAGTATTTAGAAAATATGAGGCCACTTTTAAACCCATGCTAAAAATCGACTCATTTATCATTTCTTACCTCACATGGCTAAGGCGATTTGAATTTTTAAAAAGTATGTTAAGTTTTGAAAAATAGAAGTTTTTCTCCTCAATTTTTTTTAGAGTTGATTTATTTTCTCTACGAATTGATTAGCTCAGTTATGCCATTGTTTTTCTTTATACTTCTCACAAGGCACATATAATATGCCAACTCTCTGGTTCCTTGTCCTCCCCTCCAGCAAAGTGTTGCCTTGTTATTACAGTACTCATAAGCACCCTGAGAATCTGATAGTTTTTCTACTTATAATAACACTCATCCTATCCCAAGGCTCTCTCTTAGAAGTAAATGGTTTTTACTCTAACCACTGAAAGACATAGTAAGTATGCTTCGGTATTTTCCATATAGTGTTGTCTAGGGGAAATGAAAGGCAGATCATACAAGGCTTCTACCCAATTAAGCTAGATTGGACAGCCTCCATAGCCTAGGGGTATATAGGAGGTCATGGATGACCTACACTGCCAGGACTTAGTACACTGTCGTTATTGATCAACCAGGCTTACAGCAAGCACTTCTTTCATTGTCTCACTAGCTTAATAAAAGCAGAAAGTGCTACTATAAAACAGAAAGTAGGTACCAGATAGATTTCTACGGAATTTATGGTTCCCCAGTACAAAACTCAAAGCTGTTATAGTTTTATCAGTGGCTGACTTTCAAAACAAACAAATCTTTCTCTTGAGCACAGGTATGACAAGCATCAAAATATTCCATTTCATGAAGCTAGTGATGCCTGAGCCAATCCTCTGCACAGTTGGCTACATGATTTACTGTTGTCATTCTAAAGCTCTTACTTTTTGGGTCCCACTTGGCCCACATTGACTCGCACACAGATGACTTTTCTTGTCTGCATGCCCACAGAGCAGGAGGCCTCCCCATTCCAAGTTGTAGTTGTGTTGAAGGACGATACTGAGGTGTCCTCAATGCACTGGCCCCAGGGACCAGTTTGCCAGTGGTATACCGTGCAAGGATGCTCATTACAGCTTCGTACCTCTTGCAAAGCACTGCTATTTGGACAGCGAATTCCACCTAAAATATGGACAATGATAGCAGATTAGATACGGTACCAACAGGAACCTTACCATTCTCTGTTCTTTGGAATTAACATGGCTGACAAGAACAATATCTGCCACTTATTTGGCACACAGCTGCACTGCTAGGGAAGCAAATTACGTGTTAATCTTACTTCAGTTGGCATGATCTGGCTTAAAATATAAACTCTATAGTCACATGATACTTGTTTTAGGGGTCTATGGAAGACCTTAAAGAAAGAGGCTGTTGCCCTCCAGAAAAAGTGCAAATGAGATACAATAAGGCCCATGTCATTGCTGACCAGGAGAAACATAGGTACTGAGACTTTGTGGATGGAGAAAATGAAGTGTATTTTCAAATGTTATTGCCCAAGTTGCAAGTCTTAGTTACAGTTTTTGAAATGCTGCTTAATTTAATGTATTAGGTTTTAGGGTGATTAGAAACAGGGATATTAACATGGAATGATACTTCATGATGCTCCAGAGCATTACTGGGAAGGTCACTGAGTAGCAATATCATATTTCTTCAAGTCTAATTTGTATTGACTGTGCAATACACCATCATTTTACATATCTCAAAGAAAAAGAAATGGCTGCAAATTAAACTATGATATAATGCTTTCTGATCTACTTCAATTTATATTGTATGCTTATTGTATAGCTTTTTATGGGTTAGTTTTAAATATTGCTCTTTTACATACATTAAAGGGAAAGGTATTTCTAAAACTTATTTACATTCAGAATCCAAATCTTTCTAATTCACACCCACTGAAGTCTGTATTCTCCTCCTATTCAGTATCAGCTTCTGTGATGTCAAAAGTGCCAACGATGTAGGGTTTCTTTAAAAAGCGTTCTCCCCTTTTGTCTCCAGAATTGTCTTCCAGGATACTGATATGCATCTCTAAGTTTTGATGTTGTAGCATTTTTAATTGCCCCAGAAGGTGTCAATGAGAGTTTTAAGCAAGCAACTGGGATTTATTTTCTTTCCTCAAATGGTCCTAGCAGTTTTTTTTTTTTTTCCAGAAGCATCATGGAATTGCTCCACCAGGAATAACAACAAAGTTCACATGTACGAGCAGTGATGACTATGCCATAACTGTTACTTGGCCACAGAGGTTTTAAAATGATTCCAATATGAGATGCAATTATTCCAGAGATGTTACAGGGTAAAACAGATGATCTTGTAATTAATAGTATATGGTATAAGAGTTATTCTGGACTTTAAAAAAATGTGGTGGCCCCATTGTAAGTATTTTGTAAGTGGCATTTTATTTTACATTCACAAAGTTTCTATAAGCTAAAAATCATTAAATGGATGAACCCAAACAGCTTACATGATGTGACCGTAGTGACAATGAGGAATTTATGGAGGCCAATTTGTCGACTCTGTGCTATTTCTGATGACAATTATGAAAACAAAAATTCTTACATTGTTAAAAGCAGGATGTTAGAAGAATTTACTGCTCACTTTATTGACAGTTTGGTCTGTTGGAACTTATGCAGCCTCTGGACTTCATCTTAGAATATAAAAGAACTGGTTGTAAATGTGGAATGGTGGGAACCCTGAGTGCTCCTCACAAATATTTGCAATAGAGTAAATAGAGGAAGTGTTGAAAATAGTAAGAAGTGGGCTTTAGATTTTAGAAAAGCAGGCTTTGAAAAGTTAAAAATGAGTAAGGAAAGGCAATTCAGTAGCTAGCAACCCTAACATGGAAGATGGCTCAAGAAGTGAGATTTGGATACAAATCAAACATAAAGCCATGGACCACAGCCTAAGCTGATCTTCCAGTATCACTTCCCTTATGATTAAAGACATCCTTTTATTCAGCAAATAAATCAGTAGAAAGTTTATGTGAGAACTCAACTTCAATTTAGAATCATTTATGCACTGTAGAACATAGACTCAACATCAGAACAACCTGCATTAAACAGCATTTCATTAATGTGCTCTGCTTCATGATGGTGGAAACTCTGCCACAGTTCATATCCTATCCTCTGTCACACAGCTCTGTGACCCAGGAAGCCTCCACAAAGGAGTTTAGGATTTGAATAAAATGAATCCTAAAACATTCTAATTGGGCTGGGGAGAATAAGTAAGCTCTCCTATTACCCATTCTTCAAAGTGCTAGATTTATCCAATCTTAACTCTCAGACAAGCTAATTATAGACATAGTATATGTGTATATTTTTATATAATTAATAATGTCTTTATATTTAACAGTAAAAGTACTGATCTTGCACAAAGAATATGCTTCTTGATTTACCTTATTTTGTCCGTAATTATTAAGTATGCTGTTTAAAATGTGATCTTAAAACTCCAAATTGTTTTTGACATTGGAATTGACTGGTTGGATTTGAAATAAAATAAGAAAAAAAATTCCACAACATCAGTATAAAGTGTTGAAGAACTGCGAGATAGTGGTTAAGTTTACAGACATAAAGGTTATTTATTTTCTTGCCCCGATGCACATTAAAGATACATCAGCAGTTTCGGTCTGATGTCAGGATACTTGCACAAATAAACCCCAATGTAGTCTTCATTATAAAAAGAAGATGGCAATTTTGAAAGTATGGTTTGTAGTAATTAGTCATTGCAGCAGCATCATGTTGTTTGGGGGATAATTTTATGGTAGAAAAGTTGATAAGTATAACATTGAATTTATCTATTATTTACAGAAATGTGTAATTCCAGGCTTCTGGGAATATTTCCATAGTATTGGGGAAATTATAAAATGTGACTTATGACAAAATCAGTCATAATTTAAAAAATCCTCTTACATCAAAAAATATGTTTTATACTAATACCACTATTTAGATTTTCTATTATTCCATCAAAGGGAATAACGTTATAAGGCTTTGATAAAATTCTGCTATGTAAATAAACTCCTGTGGTTATATAAAAATACCAGTTATTATGTGAAACTTCTTAGAAATAAAAAAGTGACTTTTCCTCCCCACATCAAGTTCATAAAAGCTTTGTTAGGAGGCATTTGAATAGAGCTATGATGTTTCTGGTTCTGGCATTTATGTCCCTACAATTTAGATGATAAATTTTTTAAAAAGAACCTTATTTAAAACAATGATTAAATACATGCAATATTTATGTGAGATGCTTCAAGGGATACCTACAGGGGTTAAAAATATTTCCTGCTACACTCAAGGATCTCATAATGTAACGGGGAAAAGTAGTAGGGGAGATAAGACAAGCATACAAATGAGTATAATTCTAGACGGAAAGAAATAATTATATGGTGGGGTATTTAGTATAACTGGGATTCAAAGCATTCAATTTCACTACATTTCGGAGTCTGAAAAATGCCTCAGATTGAAAGAGGCACTGAGAAAAGTTTTGAAGGAGTAGGATTTCAATAAGCAGAATTCTGGGAAGGGAAAGAAGGAAAAGACTATAGTATCTAAGTAGAAAAATAAATAAACAGAAGCAAAGGCATGCAGGCAGTTGTGACCTTGGGAATTAACAATATTGACATAGTCAATTGGAGTGTAGAGTTCACATCAGAAAGTAATTGGCACCAATAATAAGTAGCCTAGGCTTATGTTATAAAGAAGCTATTAGTGTGAAGAGTACTATTATCATAGTACTATAAATTATACTTTTAAGGTGCTTCTAACTTTTCCTGCTATTGTAGCCTGAATTCCTTTGACGGCAGAGCACTGCTGGGTGAAAAGTGCATTGGCAAGGATATGCTTTGGGGGTACTGAATTGGAACAGCATTAGCTGTGGGGTACCTCAGGAGATTCTGCTGTAGCACAGCCCCATACACCAGTTTTTCTTTGCAGAAACAGGCAGAAGACTGTCTACTGTGCAGTCTGCATAAATCCTGTTTGACGGTCAAGTAGTGACAGATTGAAGCAGAACTCTCTTTTCAAGGTCAATGGTGGGAGAATGGGGAAGTGACAGTATTTACTTAGAAATCAGAATTATGAGT
Source organism: Piliocolobus tephrosceles (assembly GCF_002776525.5). Taxonomy (NCBI): domain Eukaryota; kingdom Metazoa; phylum Chordata; class Mammalia; order Primates; family Cercopithecidae; genus Piliocolobus; species Piliocolobus tephrosceles. The sequence continues at coordinate 69,671,453 of NC_045441.1, read as the reverse complement.
ACACATATATACGCATACATGTAATGAATCTGGTGTTCTGCAAATTTTTCTAGGTAATATGGCTACTACCTGGTTACTACAGTTAAAATCATTTAGCTATAAAAATTGAACAAGTTAAATAAAAATACTCTTCTCAATGTTTTGCATTATAAAATATGACTTCTGAAGACTACTAATTATTTGAGAAAAAAATGACAATTTATTTCCATCTGCATCTATTCTCTGCTTGTATAAGACAGGTGTAAAGACATTACTATTTGGTTGATGAAGTTCTATCAGGTCATATTGAACTTAACAAAAATAAATATTCTTTCCTTTTTTTGTTGTTCTGTAAGAATAATTAACTATATCATGAGAATTACCAGAAATTGTTATACCCAGTGGGAAACATTTAAAAAAATAATCTTTTCCTTTTTACATGAAGTTTGTTAGGATCTACAATACAGGTTCAAAAAATTGAGAAAGCTAAAAATCTAACATTAATTTTTAATTTTTTGTTCAAGTTCAATTTACTATTAAAAAATATGCCAGACTTAAGTATTAAAAGGTTGCCTCCCTTTAGAATTTCCTAACATAACTTTAAAACATTTTTTGAGACAACTCCTACAGTTTTTACAATATTTACATGTTAAGGTAAGAATATTAAAAAGTGAATTGCCAATTTTATTTAATCAGAAGTCAAGCCTCTCGAAGATACACACACACACACACACACACACACACACACACACAGTTTTTTTTTAAGTGTAAAGAACTAATTTTACCTTCTCCAGTACATTAACTATCACCAGTTGCCAGTACTTGTGATTTGGTTTCCAAATGACATTTCAGTAATTAGAATTTTATGACAATTTTTGTATGATAATAGGTTATATAATGTTACTCAACATTGTGTAGAAAGCGCCAGGAATGGTGGCTCATGCCTGTAATTCCAGAACTTTGGGAGGCAAAGGTGGGCGGATTGCCTGAGCTCAGGAGTTTGAGACCACCCTGGGCCGCACGGTGAAACCCCGCCTCTGCTAAAATACAAAAAATTAGCCAGGCATGGTGGTGCACCTGTAATCCCAGCTACTCAGGACGCTGAGGCGGGAGAATTGCTCGAGCCTGGGAGGTGGAGGTTGCAGTGAGCCAAGATCGGGCCACTGCACTCCAGCCTGGGCAACAGAGAGAGACTCCATCTCAAAAAAATTG